>NW_009228292.1:509-10136 GCF_000690835.1 Fulmarus glacialis | reverse complement strand
GGGGGGAACCTCTGAGGGGAGTGAGGGGCCGAGCAGGGGCTGGAGGGACCGTGAGGAGAACGGGGGGTGAAGGAGAGGGTGAGACACAAAGGCGTCTCCAGGGTGAAGCCATGAGGGAAATGGGGGTGCCATGAAGGGATCTGAGGGGAAGATGGAGAGGGCACGAAGGGGAATATGAGGGAAATCGAAGGGGAGCCAGGAGGGGAGTAGGGTGAAGGGGAAGGTGGTGGAAATGACAGGTGGAAGAGGGATTTGCTAGTATAACAGCAAATGCTACCCAAGGACCCAGAAAGCTCATGTCAAATCCCTTGCCCCTGTGCAAGGGCCACCCAAGTTGATTTCCCCTAGATCTGACAAGAGCTTGTTGGCCCTCAAGCCAGCTAGAGACCCCTCTTGCGCACGGGTCTGGAGGCCCCTGGCCAGCTCTGGACCCTGAATTTCTTGCAGAGATCCTTACTGGGTCAGCTGCATACACAACCATCAGCTTTTCCACAACCAGGGATCAGTCACCCTGCCTGCACAAAGGACTTCCTTGCTAATGCTGTCAGAGCACATGCAGAACTTGATACCAAAAACAGCCATAGAGGCCAATGGATGTGACAATAGAACAAATATTTTATTGATCTACTTTTGTGCACCGTTTGGTACAAAGATGAAGTTAACCCTCTGATGCTTCAGCCTGCACTGTGGTGCCCTTAGATGTGCAGCACGAGAATTCACTGAGCTAAAAAGCACAGACGATGATGCTGAAGATACTAGTTTCTCGTACATTCTCCAGTTCACCTTGGGAATAGAAGAGGGGTGAGGCAGCAGCTTGAGGTCGGGGTGCTTTAGTCAAAGGTCTGTGGTTGTTCCCACTCAACAACAGGAGAACACACAAATGCAATTTTGTACAGTAGCCTCCTGCTCAGGGTAACCATCTGGGCACAGAGCGGCTTGTTTATACTGACTCCTCCCTTGTGAAAAATCCAAACATATTCCATGTCTCCTAACCCATATTCAAGGTCCCTGGCAGACGTGTATTTTTCATCTTCCAACAATAGCATCTGAAATGTAGCACTTCATACGGCCCTGCGGGATCCTCCATCTCTGCTGTGCCAGTCTGCTCCTACATCACTAATTCTTAGCCAGGAGACTGATCCCAAACCATTTCTATTGCATTTCTCCATCAGTGACTCAAATTGCAGGTGCTGAGGCTATTTGTGCTACACGCGCGCAGAAGGAAGAAATTCTGGTACATTATGATGAGCCAAATCCAGGGTCACATCTCTTGAACTCAGCAGAATTTCTCCAGGTTTATCTCAGTAATGGAGATCAGCTTCTCACGGCAGTGATCTAACCCCCTGCTCAGCTCCCACAGATTGAAGGAAACTGAGGAAACAAAGCTGTCTGTCAACACAGGCCGAGCAGCCCGAGAGAAATTTGTTACAAAAAACAATACCAACCATCATTTACTGAAAAAGCTATTCCCTTCTGACTGCAGCATCCCAGATAATCTCTCCTACCATAGCAGGGCTAAAGCAGAGTGAACTCCAGAAGACTGTGATACTCAGAAGACCTTGACCAAAATATGACAAGGTCATTGCGTATAAGCAGGACTTGTGTTCTGGACAATACAGGCTGTATATACGCTTCTCCCTGCCTCACCTGAGATCTATGCAGATGAATGTACCTACCTTTTATTTATCAGACTAGGTGAATGAATCATTCAGGTCAACAGTCAGGTATTCCTTCTAGTGCTTTGCAATCATAAGCAGCAAAGGGGGGCAGGTTCTTCACCAGCAGTCCCCAACCTCTTTCCACTCAGCAGTTGCTCCAAAAGCATTTCTCGTTTCCCAAAGCAGTGCTGTAGTTAATCTGGGACTATACAGAGGCAGATGGGCCAGCTGGTCACTCCCAAATATCATAGCAAGATTCTGCCCTCTTTTCCTTCCTGAATGGTACTGTATTTTCTGTCCCCTAACCTGCTGCCAGTTTTTGTGAACATGATTGTCTCATGTTAGCAAACTCGAAGTTGCCCAGTGGGTTCAGAAATTATTGGAGAAGACAGAAAGATTGTGTAAATGCAGAATAAATTAAATGACAGTTGGACTCGATGATCTTGGAGGTCTTTTCCAACCTTAATGATTCTATGAAAAAATCTACAGACTGTTTCTTTCAACCGAGCCTTGCATGTGGCCTGTGTACATCCCATATATTTCATAAAAGAAATTTACTTTTTCTGTTTACCTTCAGTTAAGTGTGGGTTGTTACACCCAACAGCTGCAGTGATGTTTCCTCCATTTTCTTCATAACAATACCTTAAAGTTTCAACCTCTTTACCAAATAATAAACCTTAGCATATTAATTAGCGGTCCGCAGGAACCTGAGACAACCATTTGAAGACTTCCTATAATCTCAGTGGGGTTTCAGTATCTTCTAGGGTCTGCTCAAAGCTTTGTATTTATACCATTCACCTCAATTGAACAGCAAAACTGCATGTGGATGATTACGTTACAGAAGTAACGTATAATAATAGCAGTAATTGGATTAATAACCCATTAGCACAAATTTAAAATCCCAATGGTTATTACTGGAGTAAAGGGAAGGGTTGCCAGTCTTCATATTAGTACATGAATCAAACACTGCCACCAAGAAACAGGAGAATTATTTCTACAGACGAGTGATTTTGTGTTCTCATTTCTGCAGGCAGCACTCACCAGCAAGGGAACTATTTACTAGCTCCACTTTCAAGCATGTCTGTGCCATGTATTAACCCTGGAGTAAGCAACCCAGGCAGGTGCTACAGCTGGTTTACAAACAGGCTCCATGCCGACAGACACCGGTGACCAAAGAAATCAGATTGGTCTGAGCTGTTATAATGCCTGCATGGGCATTTTAGTTCCCCATATAAAAATGAACACTTATCCTGCTTTCGACTATGGTTTTGTTCTTAAACCAGGGAAGCCATAGTTTCTTCCTTTTCACCGTTCCTACTTAGAAGTTGCCTAGCAAAATCCCACAGACTATTTCAAGAATTGAAGACAGCAAAATCCCACATTCTATTTCAAGAATTCAAGAGGATACTGCTTTTGCTGGAGTCCTCCTTTACATCTCAAGCACTTCCTGTTCAAAAGCATTTTTTATATAGCCTGCCCATACTCCCATGCAGACCTGCCTACAGAAAATGGGACCCCGGCTCCCCAGCCTACCCGAGACGCCAGAACCTCCCCCAGACCTTGTCTGACTCCTCACTCATCTCTGCTGGGCACTGAGGAAAAGTCATTTGCCATATTTTGGGTCATGACTGAACAGTGACACTTGAAGTCTCTCCATATGGGAACCGTGAGCCCCAGCAGCACATCCAGTTGCTTTCGAGATGGATGAGCACTGGTGGCCCTTGACATTCATCAAGAGAACGAAAAGTCAACAGGGATTTAGCCAAATCAGCAGTAAATGGCAGCTGGTCTGGCACCTTTCTTAGACACCTTTGAAACTGTTCAGGAACTTTCTCTCTCCCCACGCAAGTTTGTTACTCTCATCTCTTGTTACCTGCTAGCTTGCAAAGCTGTGCTTGATGGGGTTGCAGGAACTGCCAACAATGCCCTCGCTGAAGCCTTGTTACAGAATTTAGGTCTGGGCTTGGCAAAGCACTGGCTGAATTTGCAAAGAACGGTAATGACCCCTCGTGGCCAGGGAGGAAAATACCAGGACCTTCAGTTGCCCCCACACATCAAAGATCCATAACCAAACCCTACCAGCTGGTGCTCTGGTTCTCAGGCTTAAAAACAAAAGCGCCAGGTATTCAGGAGCACGGGAACTGGATGAGTCACATACACTCCCCCATTTAATACATCCCCAAGGCCAAAATATCAGGAATGCTGCAGCGAACAGGAGGAATCAGAAAGCTTAGAGCTCATTGTTTTTCGGGTTGTATACTCATTTATTGAGCATAAATAACCAAAAAAGGTTCACAATGGGGAGAGAGGGCTAGCATAAGAAGCCTGGAAATAGACCACAGTTTTAAAGACTGCTATGTAGAGGGGGAAAAAAAAGAAGTGGGGGGGGGGGGGGGGGAGGTAACAACTCAGCTGTGCAGCCCCACAGCCTGCTGCAGAGACACAAGCACCCTTTTCCAAAGATCTGTGTTATGAGAACCTGGCACTGTCTCACCTTGCAGGTCTGACAGCTCATGCTTGGTACCCATGAGCATGATCCAACTCTAAATTAACCACCTCCAGAGCACACTTCCTCAGCATGTTTCCACCACATTACCGACAGCGCTTTCAAGAGCCTCATAACCCCCACAACCCCTTTCTGACCTGTTAGATGCCTGCAGAGAGGTTGCTTGAGGACAGAGAAGCATTTTGCACTTGTGTAGCAGTTCAGCAGAACCATTTCCAGATATCAAATCTCTCTGGGTGGTAGTGAAGTACAGTCTCTTCACCCCTTTGCCCTTTAACTGACACAGAGTTGTTTAAATATAAGTAGCAGAGATGCAAAGAGATCTACTGGATTAAATAGAGACCTCTCCATCAGCCTTCAAAAATGCTTTTAAAAAAGGGAACATCAGATACTTTAACTCATTGCTCATATATCCCCAATCTGCTTATCCCTAGAAGCCTCACAGCAGAAATCCCTGAATCTCCCCATATGGTAATAAGATAAACAGCTGCTGAACTACAGCAATTGGGTAGGGAAAAAAGAGGTACTTTTCTAACTGAAAGATGCAGAGGCTGCTAAAGCTTTTAGCCTTTTTGCATCATTCCTGTCCACGCAGATTTGGCTAATACTGCTACCAGCCTCAAACATAGACCTGAAAGTGTCACCATCAAGCTTTAGTTTTCAAATTTCCCAAGTCATCTTGAGGACGTGATTGTTGCAACGCTTACCAGGGAATCCCTCATAAAACTCAAAAATAACAATTCCCAGGTCTCGTTTAGAGCATTCCACCAATATCCCCAGGAAGTTAAGTACTATTTTGCAGAGGCAGCACGAGCAGAAGTTTGAGTTGTGCAGCAGCAGAATGGATTAACCATGTCCTTGCTTGTCCTTAGCCACTGAGCTCATTAATGCTCTAGTATTTAGGTAGCAGCGCTGGTGGCAGACATCCAGCCTTTGCTATTTGGCAGGGCAATGAGGCAGAGCTGCTGGGGAACATAAATACTACGAATAAACACGATAAACACGATCCGAAGCTGCCACCTAGTGCTTGCTCTAGACCGCAGGCAGAGCAGTCTGAAGTAGAGGAGAAGCAACAAAGGGTATTTCCAGCTCCCAGCAAAAGACTTAGCAAAGAATTTTTCCTTTTGCCTGGGGCAAGCATGAGAATTTGCAACGTTAGAATTAGATTCAGTGATAATTAGAGCAGATGTTTTGCTTTTTCATCCTTTTAAAAAATTACAGCACTGCGGTGCAAGCAGCTCTAATACAATACAAATACTATATATACACAATACATATATAATACAAACAGATGTAATACAGCACCAGAGATCTGAGAGAATGTTCTAAGGAAAGCATCACATCCATTCTGTACAGAGAAGGCAAGTGACTGACTGCCAACATCTGGCTCAGCATGCCCACCTCTAACCACTGGCCTGCGGATCTTCACCAGTGTCATGCTGGGCTCCCTGTCATCCCCCAGACACAGCTGCTGCATGACTCACCTCTCCATGGGATCCTGCAGGGAAGCAATGTTGAGAGAGCCACTGTGAACAATGCCAGGCAATCTACTTACAGAAGAACTCTGCACAGAAGATACGCTGAAAAGGAAGGTCAAGTCCTGCTTTAATGGGATTATGAGCAACAGTTGAAGAGAACAGGACATTGCAACCACTCTTGAGTGTCCTGGCACAAGGACACTCGAGCCAACCGTAGCCCTCAAGCTAGACCCAATTCATTCTGGAGAAAGACAAGCTAATGGACACACTCCTGAATGACTGATGTGTTTCAAAAATTTATTGAAATGTAAAATATTTAACAAAGAACAATACTTGAGCCTCCTCAGAGGAGGAGCTCACCACATCAGGCATAAAACAGGGATCAACAGGATGCACACACAGACTGAGAATGCACTGCTCGCCCATGGCTCCTGGCTCACATGGACAGCCACATCATGCCACATCCAATCTCATACCCTTGAGACACAGAAGCCATGAACAGCCAGACCCAAAATGTGGTTAGCAAGGGTGTCAATACTCCTGGCCTCTAAAGACTTGTACCTGTGATCTGCAGTCTTAAAGAGAAAAACAAGAACACTCAGTCACAGGACAGACTAGCAGATCTAGATCACAGTAAAGGAAAATCAAAACCATTTAGAAAGCCTTTGGAGAGAGAGAAACGTCACAAAACACATGCCTTCTTCTCTATCATTCTGCACAAAGTTCAGGGGCACTAGACACAGCAACAAATGCTATGAGACATGTCCCAGTTGCATCTGCATCTTCATAAAGGTCAGGTATCAATTTTGCAGGCTGCTGCACTAAAAGGCTATTGTACTTAAGTACTATTTAGTACTATTGTACTAAAAGGGCTCAAGAGGTATCCTAGGAGTTAAAATGGGAAATTTTGGTGGTTTCTGAAGTGTGGAATGAATGTTGGGAACTAGAACACTGAAAAAAAAAAATTACTGAGAACCAAAAGCTGCCATGCTGGGACTTCAAATGACTGCTTCTAGCCATGTGTCCTATCCCTCCAGATCCAGCAACTTCTGTCGGGTTTCCAGAACGATCTCCTCCATCACCTCTGGTTTGAGAATGTCCTTGATCTGGAGTAGAAAAAAGAGTAACGTTGGCACCAAAAAGCAACTACTACTATTGCACACTCTGTGAGGACAAGGGTCCCTGGCACACAGCAATGAGCAGCAAGTCAGTTTAGAGGGTTGTGGTCAAACAAGACTATCACAGCAGAATGTCCAAGGCAAAATCAACTTTGCCAGAGTTAGCAATTCTTAGAAAGACCATAAGAAATCAAACGAGATGCTACTGACAACTCCTGATCTTTCCTGAAGGACACACACCAGTATTTGGGAAGGGGTGAGATGACTTAAACAGAAGTATAGTTCAAAAGAACATCCCACCTAGCTGAGTAGGCTGCTACTGTGAATGAAAGCGGAAGACAATTCAGATCTCATCTGTTTATGAGAAGAGAATTGCCAGTGATCATGCTGGCAGAAATCATAGAGAAAAGCTGTACAGCAAGAGGTCAAATTGAGAGAGCCTTCCAGCAGTGCAGGATACGGATAAAAACAGAAGACCAGTCTCTGTACAGTACATGACACTTGCTTTTTCATTTGTTCTTAAAGTGCACCTTATCCTCCTACAATCCCAAATTTAACACTGTTTTCACAGGGATCACAGAGGGTCCATAATCCCAGCAAGGGATACACATCTGTCAAAAAATGGAACTATTTCTTTATAGGAATAGTTGGACTTCGCTAGAGGCAGAATCCTTCAAACTATCCCTGAAAATGTACAAGGCAATTTATATTATGCAGAAGGGGGGGACGTTCATATTGTCACTTAGTACAGGATCCTAACTTTAGCAGCAACTGATGCGGCCTTTCCATTCCCTCCCACAGTATGGAATAAAGTAAACAACACTGATTTCAGTACCTGATGAGGAAGGGATGCTTCATAGCAATACAGGATGCTGGTGTCAAAGAGCATTAACTTCTGAGTAACCAGAGCCACAATGCAGTTTCGGAGCCGTGAGATCACCTCCCGGTCAGACAAGGGAACCGGCTGAGGAAGGACAGGGGAAAAGAGATGAATACACAGGGATGTAATGCAAGCCTATGGCAAAAAAGCTTTGCCTAATACCAAATCTTGAAAATCTCAGGTTATTCATGTGCCTCTGACTATGTTAAACTAACAAAACATCATTGGTAGGAGAAGGTTCATCCTCCCTGAACCCTCACCTCCAAGTTGGTGGTGAAGCCCCCTGCCTCTTCATCCTTCTGCTCTGGAGTTGGGTAGATCCAGATGAAACCATTGTTGCCGAGGATCACAGATGCACCACAGGGCAAGTCGTGGAAGTGAGTCTTCTGGCGTTTTACAAGAGAGGGCGATACCTGGACGAGCACTCCCTGGCCAAGCTGAAGAGGAGACCACGAGACTCAGCATGAGAGACATGAGCCACCATAGATAACATCAAGTCACCGACACACACTCCACTCCTGGTCTAGGAACCAGTCAATTTTAACACCTTTTCCTGTGAAACAGTGAATATAAAACCTGCCTGCCTCTGGGAGTGCTGGGAGGATTAGCTAATGCCTCTGCAGTCCTTTGAAGATGAAGAATACTGTAAGTGCTTAGCACAAATGTTAATAACATCTTGATCGTAACTACACATCAACCATCCCTGCAGAAAAATGAGAAGCGAGAGGCCCAATTTAGCAGAACACTTTCCCTCTTAATCCAATCGCTGTCCTTCACCCTTTGTGCAATAAGCACACTTCGCTTTCATCTTTTAAGTGCTAATACCCTTGGTCTGGTAATCCCAAACTGCAGCCTACGCTCCAATGGCCCGTTGGCTTATTTCAATGCACAAAACCAGAGATAAATGCCAACTGCATAAAGCCTAAAATAGAGCCCTGGAGAGAGAAACAAGTCACAGGGGCAATGGCCTGCAGAAGAGTAGTGATGAAGTTTGAGTCAGAAGATTTTTCTCCCCAGGGTTTAATTCCCAAGCGGCTAGTGGGGGAAACAGGACTTGTAACTGTGGACAGGGAGAGCAGCAGCTCAAAGGGCAACCGAAGGACACTCTCTCTGCTTTGGGGAAACTCTACTCGGTGCTCCTGCATAGGAGCTAAGATTCTTCCTAACCTGCAGGAATAGGTTATAGCAACATCCTGTTCTACTCCAGAGCCTTTTTCTTAAAAATCCCTCCAAAAGGCCTTATACAAGTCAACTGGAGCAGAATTAGACCAAGACCGAGTGCTTTTGAACAACTTACCTTCCCATATTTCAGACTCCGGGTGTGCAGTGATACAGCACCATCAGAAAACACAGACTGGACCTCTGCCTGTCAGTGCCACTTAAGGAAACAAGGTCCCTAGTGCTGCCCAGTGCCAACAGTCGCTGGCTGTCCCCAGCAGAGAGTTCTCACTACCAGCTAGGCTAGCCGAGGTCTGGCTGTTCTCCCCACACCCTTGGCTCCTCTGTCTGAGTACAAGCAGTGGAAGGATACACTGATGAGGTCCCCTTCCTGCAGATAGTCCCTCATTGCAAGCTCATCTTCTGCTGATCTCCGTCTCTGAAATGCACAATGCAAGAAAAGCTACGTGTAGCTCAGAATGAGAAAACATCAGTTAATACCTACATTGCGGGGGGACCTTAGGATGCCATGCAAAACGCAATCTGGTCACCAAAGGAAAATCAGGCAGACTAGCACACCTTTAGATCACTGAAGTGTTTATGTCCAAATAACGCTCAGAGTTAAGATATCAGAGCACCACAGGCCCACCCACAAAACCCAACACTACCCTTGTGCGAGCTGTGGGAAGGGCTCCAGAGCTTCCCAGTGCCTCAGCTGCTGCCGTGGAAGCAGAAGACAGGGCTCTGGCACTGAGCTACACTCACCAGTTCCCCACCAGGTAAATTCACAGATGACAGCAACAGGACTGAATCTAGCCTGGAATTCGTT
>NW_009228292.1:0-414 GCF_000690835.1 Fulmarus glacialis | reverse complement strand
GGGCGGAGCCTGCAGGAGGAGACAGCTCCGCTGACTACTTCCAGTCTCATCTTGTTTAAAACCCACGCGCTCGTGGTGCCTCTGTGCAGGGACACTAATGTGCTTTTAGGAATGTCAGAAGCGCTCCACATTGGACCGAGACACGCCTCCTCGGTCTGTCAGGAAACCCAAGCTTTACCTCCGTGATCCTCCCAACCACGATATCGCCGACTTCGCCGTTGTACCTGCGAGCGGGACAGAGAGAGCAGCCCATCAAACGCCTCATCCTCCCCAGAAAAGGGCCCAGCCAGCGGCCGGGCGCCAGCCCTCGCGCAGTGCAGACGGAGGGCCTCACGCTCCCTGCGCGGACGAGGCGGCCACGCTCACCTGGTCTTCAGCGCTTTGACGCACACCAGCTTGTTCACCCTCTCCACG
>NW_009228291.1:0-2785 GCF_000690835.1 Fulmarus glacialis | reverse complement strand
GAGGGTCAGAGTGAACTGGGCAGGATGGGACCCAACAGGGTCAGAGTGAACCGGGCAGGATGGGACCTGAGTGGGTCAGACTGAACCGGGCGGGATAAGACCCAAAAGGGTCAGACTGGACTGGGCAGGATGGGACCAGACCGGACAGGATCGGGCCCAAGCCTGTCAGGCAAAACCGCGTCAGGATGAGACTCGAGGGTCACACCAAACTGGGCTGGATGGGACCCGAGTGGGTCAGATCGAACTGTGCAGAATTGGACCTCAGCGGGTCAGACTGCACCGGCAGGATGGGGCCAGACTGGACAGGATGGGACCCAAGCAGGTGAGAACCAGGCAGGATTGGACCCGAGCAGATCAGATCGAACTGGGCAGGATGAGGCAGAACTGGAAGGATGGGGTCAGATCCAGAGAGCGTCGGGTCAAATCTGGAGAGCATCGGTGCTTCGGTTGGACTTTGGGGTGGTCCCAAAGCCACCCCAAAAGGTAGCTGCTGGAGCTCCTTTTAGGGAGGTTTAGCAGCTTTTACCACGGAGCGGGGCTTAAAAATCACACCGTGATCCCCACGGCGGGGCTGGTGCGAACCTCAGCAGGGTGGGTTCGCCCCGATCCCTCGGCTCCCACGGCCTGGGGTGTGCCAGGGATGCGCCTGCATCTCCCAGGGCATCCATAGGGATCAGCCCCGTGCTGGAGGTGGGGTCACACGCGGAGTGTCCCCAGATCTGCTCAGGGATCTGGTCCTCCCCGGCATCTCTGCTGCGGGTGCCGGGAGCCTGGCCTCTGCCTTTTATATATCTATATCTATTTGTACATATATACTTATAGAGGTATAAATGTATTTGTATATATGAGCATGTGTGCATAGATGTGTGTATAGAAGCATAAATATATTTGTATATATATGGATAGAGTTATGTATATACATGTGTGTGAGTCCATGTGCTCGGGGACATATATTTGTGTATATAGGTAGAGAAGTTTGTATATATGTGTGTGTGAATGGAGACATATATATTTCTATATATATGTATAGAGAAATGTATGTGTGTGTATACATGTGTGTGTAGAGCCATATATATGTTTGTATATATACATATAGAGGTATATTTATATGGAGAGGTGTATATGCTTGTATATATACGTTCATGCATATGTGTGTACATGTGGGTGAACATGTGGCTGTATATGTGCCTATATATCTGTTCGTATATATGTATGGGTTTATACAAGCCCAGCCAGAGCCTCAGTGCTGCCAGCTGAGACCCGGCCAACTCATTGCACCTTCCCTGTCCCCAGCATCTCCCATTTCCAGCAGCAAAACACTGCCCGGGTTGCTCAGAGCATCCCTGAGATGTTGATTTATTTTAGAGATGGGGCACCAAAGCATGGGGAGGTGAAGGGAGTCACCCAAGGACAGAGTACATCGGTGGCAGAGCCAGCCGGCGTTGCTGGAGGGACTGTCCCTGCGCCCTGTCCCCGTGGGTCCACAAAATGCCACTCTGGCCCAGTTTGGCCACATCATTACACCTTCAGGCTTCGATAAACGGAGATTTCCCCTAAAACACCCAAGCCTTGGTCCCCAACCACCCTGGGGCAGGTGGGACATGTCCGTGGGCACCAGAATATGTTTTGGGATCAACCAGAAGGTGTTTGGGGACAGGGATGTTGTGGCTTTGGCCAAGCGACACGCAGGGCGGGAGCATCCTCCCTTCGTCCCCTTTGAAATCTGCTGAGCTGGAGCTTTCACTTCCACCTCTGCCATCCCAGCCCTGCCATCAAGCCACCAAGATGTCCCCATGACGTTCTCCTCCCAGGGAGGAAGGTTTCCAAGGGAGGAAGCCATCCCCCACATCTGTTCGAGGGCGGCAGCAGCCGAAATATCTTCCCACTGTAGCAAGCTTGCAGAAACCCCCTTCATATTAACATCGGGATGTTAATTAAAGCTAATTTCACTGGAGAAGGGCCATTGGTGGGGGGGGCATCTGCAGCCAGAGCTGAGCCGAAAACACAACGGTGATTTTTAATCTCTTCCCCTTCTGGCCGCAGAGCAGCCCTACTTCTCTTTCTTAACCCCGTTCCTCCTTCACAGGCACCTTAAACCCCTGGGATAAGGGTGACCCATCCTACAGAGCACCCCAACACCATGGGCACCCCTTTTTTTCCCCTGCAAGTCTTGTTGCGCAACGGGTTTCACCTGGTGCCCATCACCGTGGCGTTAGGGCACCGGAACCGGGTCTCCATAATCCCATGGATGTCTGCTTTTAGGGGAGGCTGAGCACAGAGGGTGCCCACCCCATCACCCCAAGAGCTGGGAGGGATTCCTGTGATGGTTTTTGGGGGGTGAAAAAAGGGACTTTCTGGATAATCTGCCAGGCCAGATCATGACCCGGGGACATGCCACGGGCACAGCAGCAGGATGAGGCCAAGTGTCTTGATGTGGTTCCGTTAATTGGATTTACGGGCGATGGCAGGCTGCGATTGTGGGGTTACGGGCAGTTGCAGGCAGTGGGTACAGTTGAGATGGGGATTCTCCGGTGTCTAATAGAGAGGTTGTGCTCGGTGCATCCCACAGCTGGGTTTTTGCCCGGATTGGGAGGGATTTTTCCTCCTCTCTTCCAGCTTTCCTATCCCTCCCACCTGGCAGCACCGGCGTTCAGTGCCCTGTTTCCCTCTTGCAAAAAGTTTTTTTTTGCTCGTTTGCCTTTTTTTTGGAGGAGGATCCCTCGTTTTTTGGCTGCTCGTTGTATTTTTGGCTCAGCTCTGGCTGCGGATGCCCTCCGCCACCGAT
>NW_009228290.1:0-624 GCF_000690835.1 Fulmarus glacialis | reverse complement strand
AACTATTCTATGATTCTATGAACTCAATAACAGATTTTCTGTAAGTAACACAACTAATAAGGCCTGGTTTCCAAAGGATTTGTGTCCTACATTCCCATACCACAATAATGCCCACTTTCCTATACAAGGATACACACACCCCCTATGTCCTTCCCCACAACTGGTCTTTCCTTCTTTCCAGCCTCCCCACAGACACACTTCACAGTATCCCCATCGTTCTCCCATGAGCTGTAACTGGGGAAGAACTGGAGAAAAGCCCACACATGCTGTGACTGGTTTGGCACGGGAGCGTGCTGGCTGGTGCTAGAAAGCTGAGCGAGGAAATTACCTTGGGCTCTCACGCTACCTCACTGCTGCTCCTCCTAATGAAACCTGTAAGCTTCATGTTGTTGAGGCCGAGATCCCTCACCTCACCGTTGCGCTTCTTTTAGAAGCCCGGCTAATTAAAAATGCAGAATCACATGCCAGGAGCCAGTGGGTGTTATTCCCGTATCCAGCGAGTCAGGGGAACAAGCAGGCCCTTTTCCTGTGCGAGAAATCCCTCTTCGCGCGAGGCTGGGGAGGCCTGAACCTGGCTCAGCCCCACTCCAGGGCAGGGACAGGACTGAGCCGCCATCCCCCACC
>NW_009228289.1:10855-14399 GCF_000690835.1 Fulmarus glacialis | reverse complement strand
AACTCTATCCCAGTCGAAACCAGGACAATCACCCAGGGAATATCTCAGATGGAAACTACCCTGACATCAGCAAGTGGTCAGGCAGTCAGAGCATCCTATGCAGTGGGCATTTCTATGACCTGCAGCCATGCTGGTTCGCAGCTCTGTGGGCTCGCTGAGCTGAGCTTGTTAGGAGCCATGCACTCAGTGTAGGACGAAGCATTTCAAAAGCTGTCAAGCTCACATGGGTAGGGAATTCTCCATGCTCTACTCCTTGATTAACAACCTTTTCCCCATGTTTATTTTGGAGTCATGTTTGAGCAGCCAACATTCCCCCTGATGCTTATGTGGAGATGGGAGACCTCCCATCTTGCTGTGTGCTCTTGTGGAGAATCAGAAGAGGATTTCCAGATTCCCATGGCATAGTGTCCCCCTTCATACCCTGCCAGTAGGGAGCTGCTGGTTTCTCATTTAGCAAAGCATGGACTCCCCAGTTATCACTGAACACACCTGTGTGAATAACCACAGCCTCCCTGCTGCCTCTGTCTGCAATGGCTAGTTCAAAGCCAGCTTGCTATCAACCCATTATTGCAATCTGAAAGGTAGGTGTCCCCTTGTGGCCCAAAGGGATCATTATCCCTTAAGTGAGGCAGCCTTCTCCCCTTGTCAAACAAAACCGAACAATATTGCTTAATTTCATCTATAAATCCCCACTTCATCACTACGGGTGACTCCCTCTCCACCCAGGCCAGTACAGTGTTCATCCCTCTCACTCCTAGGAGTGATAAAAACATTAATTTATGAAGAAAGGATTACGACTGAACCAGGGCCATGTGTGATTTGAGAATCAAGTCACTGCAATAATTGATTTTTCCTCTTTCTCTCCTGTCTGATACCCATCTCTCAGGCTGGGCCTTTTGATTTATAACATTATTATTAAAAGCAAATAAGTTCCTCCAATTACAATTTCAATAACCTATTGATTTTTCTTGACTCTTGTTCCATGTGCTGTTCATCCAGTGCTATACAGCTTGCATTTTGTTTTGATATATGTATTCTCAAACTGATGCCATCCTCTGGGATGAATCATCCTGCCTGACAAAGCCATTAATAAACTATGAAGCACAGAGGGGACATGGAGGTGGAGGATCAAGGAAAGGCCGATTCAGGGTAGAAATGCATTATGGGTTGTGAGGGAGCTGCTGTCACCCTGTGATGGATTCATTCAGTGTCTGCATGGCAGTAGGTTCTCAGAGACTGTGATGGGATGTCCATGATCACAAGGATGTTGCCAGACTCCATGATGTTTCTTGAAGGTCCTTTTGAGGACACTTCTCCATTTCTGTATCTCCACATTGCTCTTTTTAGGACAATAGGATTACATCCATTGTCAGTTCAATGAGGTGAACCTTTGGATATACTTGAGATGACTGATGTTATTAACCCAGGAATAGGAGAAGTCTGCATTTTCTGCACTCTTGGTTTAGAAAGAGGTGAGTTCCACCTCCGCAAGTAAATCTGTTTTAGACTACAAAACAACAACAACAAAATCCAACTAGGAAAACTACAAATCTCTACCAACACCTCTTTTGCTGTCCTACATTTTGCCTCTACTATCGGACATATGCCAGGAGGGGGTTTTAATAAAATGTGACAGTTAACTCTGTTACCTTTCTGGCACCATGTAGAACACTTAAAAAAAAAAAAAAAAAAGTACTTTATGGCAATGTAGGAGAAAGTTTTATTGGCAACTTTCTCTGAAAATATGTCAGCCGCACATGAAATACTCATTTAAAGTCCTGAATAAAGACATATGTGTGTAAGGGAATATGGCCAAAGCAAGCAACATCCAGAATATCTGATTCACTAAGTTCTAGTGCCATTAAATCACCTTGCAAATCTTGAGCTCAGGTTTCAATTCTTTAGCTTAAGGAAGAGGCCTGTTCTACACCATTTCTGGCAATAAATAAAAGTATTAATGAGAGAAGCGTAGGAAACACCTACTATTTTCTGGAAGCAGAATTTTTTAAAGCTTCTACATATCCTGCCCAGTAACAAAAGCCACATTTTGATTACCCCCAATTACAGCTGCTATGATTCAGGGCTTGGATCAAAGCACTCTGAAGTCAGCTAGAGTCATTTCACTCACTTTGCTGTTCTTTGTATGAAGTATATATGAACGCTTTCCATCCTCAGATGACATTACAAACCTGAAATAATGTTCCCTATTCATCACATGAAAACATTCCGTTAAGGGAATGATAAGTTTGCCAAGAACATTCAAAGGGAAGGAAATGCCAGCCTTCGAGATGCTTGAACAACATTAATGGACAACCCTGGTGTGAATCCATTTTTATGAGAGGTTCAAACAAAATCCTGTCTGCAGGAAGTTCTTAGCAGCGACTGGAGTAAGGCCCAATTACAACTCCTGTGTCATAAATGCAAAAATAAAGCCTTTCCAGTTCTTACAAAAGTCTTGCCCTTTTAATAACTTGCATTGGGGGTTTTCAATTTGTTGACATTTCTGTAGTGAAGATGGAAGCTGGAGAAATTGGTCCTTAATCTCTGAAGAATTTGCATGGTCCCTTGAGGAGCTGGAAGCTCTGGGAAGCACTGAAGAGGCTGGGGGTCTTGTGAAGGCCCTGGTTGTTAGGCTTAGGTTTGAAAATGTGCAAGGGAAGAGTAGGCTGGGGCAGCATACGGAGTTCTCCCTTCTGACAGCAGCTCTGAAAAATTCTACTTTTCACTCTGAAATTATTTTTCCTTCCTAAGAAAGATGCAATTTCCTATGGATCAGAAATGTTGAATTTTGGCTTTGTTTTCGTAAGTTTCCCTTCAGTGGTGAGAGACATTGTAACCTCTCTTTACTGATGTTTGAACTTGTGACGGACCTCATCTTTACCAAATCAGAGCACCTTATGGACACCAGTTAACCTGTCCCTGTGACACAGGGGATATCACTGGCATGTTACACTGGATACTCCTCCAGCTGTTCTGTTTTGCATTTCCTTGTGTTGTTTTTGTCCTGTACATTCATTTATTGCCCTTTACTCTTGGCTTTTTGGGGGTAGTTCTGCCTTTGCACAGCAACCCATTTGGGTGCCCAGATCCACGTCATGAACTTGTTGCTGCCTAAGTATAAATCTTTAACAGTTATATCAGCAGCAAAATCTTACTGAACAACTTACATTTTAGAGAACTAAAACCAGAGATATAAAGCACGATCAACTTGTACCAGATGAGCAAAAATGTTTTTGGGTGAGCATGGAATAAACGTGGAAAGACAGTCCAGTAGGCTGAGTACTAGCCAGTGAACAGGAGACAGTAATTTCCCTTGGTTTCTGTACTTTCATAAGCCTTTTCTGAAATTTTTGACAAGGAATTCTTGTCTAGAGCTCTCAAAGGTCCAGGGGCATCAGCTTAAAGCTCTTGGGATTCCTACAGTGACCCCTTCTCACAACCGTGAGGTTTCTTCTCCCACTGCAGAGACCTCACTCTAGAGTATCTGCCACAGTTTGTAGCCCAGCTGACTAAGTAAAACTGGCTCCTAGTTTCTTTCCTTTAC
>NW_009228289.1:0-10824 GCF_000690835.1 Fulmarus glacialis | reverse complement strand
GGGGGTCCAGCAGCTGCTTTACACACACAGCTAGGAATAGATATGGCAGAGGCATGTTAGAAAGAACTGCTCCAGCTGTACCAAGGCAAGCCATGCCTACTGAGAAAGCAGAGCCTCGAAGTGCTTAAATCCCATGATTAGACACCACAGAGTCCCTCAGCAACCCTGCTCTAAAGAGACGCAACTTCTTGCCAGGGCCGTGTGTAAACAAATGGGGGTTGAGTCCACACCACACAGGTCTGTCTCTGCTATGGTGATTATTGCATGATTGACACCAGTGTGCCCACAATTCTCCTGGTGTGGAAGGATGTGAACTTTGGCAGTTGCTACTCCCAGTACATCTTGTCTTATTCAGGTATGGCAGAAACTACGCAGTAAGAGGGAAAAAAAAAAACCTCTTGATGCATGTTGTGTTTCTGAGTGAGAACAAGCCACCATGGTGTTAACAACAGAAACCAGAAAGCCGGTTCTTAGTGCTTTGGATGGAATTCCTCTTCCTTACATCAGGTGACTACAGAGTAGTGTTTCCATCTGAGCTAGCTGTCTTGGTTGCTATTACTGTCTCTATTATTGCAGTCTGTAAGTCAGTGGAGTTTAGGTCATGAACCATCTAAGGAAACATGGGGACCTACTCTGCTTTTTCAATCTAGCTGATTTCTAGACAGGTTTCCTGTTCTCTTTCACCCCAAACATTAGATGCCTAAATCGTGTTGGGTTATGATGTATAACTTCTCTCTACTTGCCATGTGGAACGAAGATCCTGGTTTTGTGTATCAAACACCCCGTGTACAGTTTTCAGGCAGCCATGGACTCTAATCTACCAATGGCTTGGGGATGAGAAGGGGAGGGAAAGGAGGCATTGCAATATTGTGCACCCGTGTTCATAGGTGAACTGAGCCTGCATTGAGTTCTTCAGCTGTAAATCAGTGTTGGTAACCATCTGGTCTCATGAGCTGGCACAGAAGAGTCAAAAAGAATTGTTTTAAGAAGACAGCAGGGGTTACCATCATGAACAATAATTATGAAAATTTAGTTAGACCCAGACTAGCAAGACCTTCTTTGCTCCATGTCCTATTCTCTCCTTGATTAGTCTGAGAAGAAGGAAAAGTTGGAGCTAGTGCGTGTCCTTTGCAAAGTCATCCCTGACAGTACTTCCCATTTTCAGGCGCTTTCTGAATTTGAAGATTTCCAGCAATAATTGATTTACTCATTAGAAAAAATAACATTCTGAAACCCCTGCCATTCCTTCTCTCTCTCCCTTGATCCACTTCTCATTTTTCATCCATTTATTTTGATAGATTTTAACATTAAAATGGTTTATATCAGGAGGAATACAGTAGCCTGCTGAATCTGTCTTAAGGTCTACACGAGCAACACGTGCATACAGTGGAGCTAAGCGACAAGCTAATGGTTTATCGTTGCAGCTGTGTAAGAATGCTATTAACTCCTCCTTACAGTTTTTATTTCCAAGCCATTATTGTATACATTTCAGCTAAGCCAAGAAAATTATGAGTCCCTTCCTAACTTGTCCTGGGAAACCTGCCAGTGAATGGGAAACCTGTGATAAGGGCAGCAGCATCCTTCAGAGGAGCATCTGCTTCTGAGAAGGGAGAAGTGCAGCTTGGAGACAGACTGATACCAGGGAAAGGAAGAAGAAAGCATGGGGAGTCCTCTGCCATGCTATTTGCATGATGCGAAACAAGGCTTTAAACGGTACCTGGAGGAATGCCTTCAGGGAGGAGAATTAGAAAAGGTGGAAGAGATTGACCCAGAATGAAAGGATCACAGGCTGCAGTTGGCATAGCCGTGAAAGGTGATTAGAGGCTGCTAAGGGGCCCTCAGTGCTTTACCTTCTCTTGCCATTCCCTAATCTCGTAGCCATGGAAAAAAAGTGTTTTCACGCTGCTAGGTGGAGTGAGGACACGTGGATTATACTAGGTTGCAACCTTATTATCCTTGATTCACTCTTCAGCTATCATGAGTCCAAATCTCAGCTCACACATAAACATTGGACTTCATGTATTAGAAAAAAAATTGTCCTTTGTTTGCATTGCAGTTGGTCCATGAGGGACCCTTCTCCTCTCCCACATTTGTGATGCATCCTTGCCCAGAGAAACCTTCACAGATTTAACTATTAGTGACAGAAACATCTGGAGACCTAACAGGGAACAGGATCTTCTTGTGCTGCATCCTGTCCCCCTCAAAGATCTTATCACCCAATGACACTCAGGAAGATGAGATTACCAAGGCACCAGGATGGGGCAGATCAGTAGAAGAATGGTAGAGATGGTAAAGCATTTGTTCAGGGACATGAAGAGACATCTGTACCTCAATTTCAAGTCCAGTTTCACCCTTCAGGACTTCATGCACCTGTCTAGGGCAGCTAAAGGAGAGATGGCTACTCCTACAGGCAACGAGAAGCTAAGTAGCTTCAGAGAGTGATTTGGACCTTAGGAGACTGAGTAGCCCCTTGGGTAGCCATTCCTCTCAACTGTGCAGAGAGAGAGTTTACGGTGAGCACAGCCCTGACCTAGGTGCTTGGAGTAGATAAATGAATGCCCAGGTCCACTTTTACTTGCCAAAGTATATTATACATTAAATTATACTACTTCTTTCACAAGATGTCTGCTCTTCCTGTTGCATTGTGAACTTCAGGCACTGTAAGGAGTTTGTGGAAGTTTTTACGGGCATCGGTTTTCCCCACATCTCTTCCCCGACCCGTCCTACCATACCTCTCTATTGAATAGCATTCTCTCCAATTAAGATATAAAGTTAAGGCTTAGTGGCAGAATTATTATTATTACCAGCACAGTTTGTGACTCATAAAATTGCAACAACTGCTCTGCTTCATGTCAAGGGGGGGTAATTAACCAAGATCATCTATAGCGCCAGGTGGTGATTCATTCAAAACAGGAGCTGGTATAGCAGAGCTCAAGTGCCCACTGGACAGTGCTGTATATTTCACAGGCCATGAAATATATCCAATGTTGTTTTTTATCCCCCAGCAAGCTAGTAAGTTGTTTTTAATAGGGCTTTAAATATTTTTTAATTGGCATTTTATTTTTCTCTAGGAAATACGCAAAGAGCCCATAGCAAAATGGGACAGGATCACTTTTACTGCCATCATCCCTCTCGTGAGATTGCAGGAAGAATACCAATTTCACCCTCGTGTGCAAAACGAAGGGAGAAGGAGGAACTGGATGGCAGATAATCTGCGCTAGGTTTTAGGAAGCTGAGATCCTGTGCTGAGCATGTAAGCTGGCTTTGCCCATGCTCTGGACGTGAATGAATGTAGCGTGAAAACCAAGTAATTGAGTTAGTGTGGGGTCGGCTCTAGGCTAATGCACCTTGCAGTTTTCTCGGGCTGATTAGCAGAAATCCAGCACTTGTAAATAGAGTTATACGGCATCCTGCTTAGGGCTGGTCTCCTGGTTTAGGGTTGAGCATTAGAGCACTATGAAAAGCTTTGGGGATAACTTTGTTCTGAGGTGATTACCTAAACTTACCTGACATCTGTTTTTGCCACAGCAGAACCTGTTTTCAGTGTATTGAAACCTACCCTGATACTTCTTTACTGAGGGTGGTGAGGCACTGGACCAGGTTGCCCACAGAAGTTGTAGATGCCCCATCACTGGAAGTGTTCAAGGCCAGGTTGGATGATGCTTTGAGCAATCTGATTTTGTGGAAAGTATCCTTGCCCATGGCATGTGGGTTGGAACTAGATGATCTTTAAGGTCGCTTCCAACCCAAACCATTCTATGATTCTATGATTCTACTGGAACCTCATCTGATCCTGGGGCCTGTTTCTGTGGTACTGATATAATTTGTGGCAGTACAAGAACAAGTTCTGACATCTTCCTTCTTTGAAAATTTGCCATGGTTATTATCACCCAAAGCCAGATGCAAAACAAACCTGTCAACTACTTGATTTCTGAAGTTTTATTTCCAAACAAATCAGAGACATTCTTTCCCTCTTTTGACCATGAAACGGGCCTTCACAATTTTCAGATTCAACCCATGCTCCTGCCAGGAGTGTTGTCTTCCAGCCACTCAGGACTGCTGAGATGAACACAGCTTTGAATAATGATTCATTTTCCACCCACCGATCAGGCCTTCATCTGCCCCAATCATTCATTTATACCTAAGTCTAACACCCAGCTCAACCATCTGCTCTGAAATACATTGTGGGAAATGCAGTGGTTGACTGCAATGGGTGGTATATACTTAGGAAATCCCCTTTTCTGTTAGGATCACAAGAGAAAAAGGACTTAATATTTGGTAGATGGAGTGTGAAAGACCAGCAGAGTGACTTCCATGGCCTTCCCTTTCTCTTATTTTCTGAGTGCAAATGATACAAATGTAAACTTCATAGGCATGCTGTAAAAACAGCGTTTGCTGAAAATCCTTCCAGCACACGGAGAGTTAAAGGATATATAGGCAGAACAAAATAAGGCTGCTACATGCTAGAGATTTTTCCTATGTAAAATTGCACCCCAGAAAATTCTTATTCCATATGGATTCCCACCTCCTATATTGGCCAACGGTATATAGTACAGATATACTCCATAATGAGTAACATGGAGTCATTTATTGGAAATCTAGTTACTGCTGGGGGCTGGATTCAGGTGCCTCAGCATAGCTGCTACGTCCCAGCTTGGACACCCAAGAGCACGTGAGAGACAAGTTAAGCTGATATGAGTCAGGACCACGCTCCTCTGGTTTGGTGCCTGGAGGACAGGAGATATCCCTAGGGCATCTCATTTGCCTCTGGGTGCCCTGAATCATACCCAGACTGAATCATGGCCAGACTGTCTCATTAGATTTGACTTTAAGAACCAACACTCACCAGCATCAGAGTACTTTGATGGTACCGTGGCCTTTTAATAATTTTAAATCCAAGCTAGGCTAAAGTTAGAACACATAAAAGGTCCAAAATAGACACTAGAGTTACAAAGGTTTATAAAACCACAGGTTTTCAGAAATTAAAAAAATACCAATGCATGTACTTTATATTATCAATTGATATCCTAGAGGGGTGCAGCTTTTCCCCCCAAATGAGCTGATGAACCAGGAGACTCTACAGGCCTTCTGGAGGAGCGTCAGCGCCTTTGCTATTCTCAGGATCTGACATAAGGGAACTTCCTTTTTATTGCTCTCTCTGGGGATTATTCTGGTTTAAAACTTCCTATCTTGGAGATTTTAAAGTTGAATGAACTTCCTGTGACCAGTTCCCTGTTTTCCTTTCCAGTTGTAGAAATGCTCATGTCCCTTGGTGGGGGTGAAAGGGAGTTACCACCTGCCTGGGGATTAAACAGAGCCTGATCAGGAATTTAGCTGAAGTATTGGTAAAATCATTCTCCAGAGTAAAGAAAACGCCATTCCTCACCTGTTACAGCAATGTCCAAACTTCTGGGAAGTTTATCTATGCAGTGAAGTTTCTGTTTTATGTGCACATGAAGACAGGAATAGTGCCCTGTAAGAATGTGTACATCAGAGTAATGTCTATAGATCATTGCTGCCCTGAACCGACCCTAGGCTGTTTTGTAGAGCTTGGCCCCACAGCTGGTTAGGGGAGGTGGAGAAATTGCAATGGATCCATTATACTGGTCAGGAGAGGTGGCTGCCACTTCTACCTCCGCTCCTGAATGGAGCCTTGACTTCTACGCAACCATTTCACCCCTCCTGGGCTTTGACTTTGCTGTTCACTTACCACGCTTTGTTAATTGCTTTGAAAGCTATGATGAAAGGAGCTACCTGGCTGCAGGCTGTCACTGATGATTTATGTTATGTGTTAAATGCATTGGCTTTTAACTCTGTGCAGCAGCCTCACACTCCCTGCCCCGCCACCTTCACCCCCATTCAATACCTTGGCAGCTGCGAGAGTGGCTTTAAAAAGTACGGTTGGTATTATAACAATTTCATCAACTCACAGGGATAATAAACAGGTAATTGAGTTTTGGCTGCTCTTTCCTGTCCTCATGTTGCCTCTGTGCTCCACTCACTTTGTCATTTCTCTCTTAGAAGAGCTTCAGCTTAGAAGAGCATTCCCCTATCAAGGAATAGAGGTCAAGGGCTTACGAGGATGTCTGCTTCCATGAGCACCACCGCTCATGGCCATCACACAAGGGATGTTGTTATCTCACACATCATACTAATCTCCCCCTGGTCTCCCAGGGCATTTTCTGTAGGGTATATTTCTTGGGCTAAGCCAGATATTGTCTTATTATATGATCCAGAAGAATAGGCATGTCAGGGATCAGATGATCTTCTACCACTAGGAAACCTAGCACTGTTTTTCATGCACTGGAAATCACAAGAGTTAAGAGGTTGGGAACAGTCTAAATGAGCAGGACTCAGCCAGACCCCTGCAGGGGACTGATGGGCAAGAAATGACTTTGTTGAAGCATATTTCATCTCCCATTAACAGAAATGAGGCACAGCTCTACTGTGTAATCATTTGTACCTCCCTGGTACATCTAATTTGATAGGTATCTCAATGATCAGTTTAGCTAGTGAGCAATTAAAGACTAATTTGCATCTGCACATGAGATTAAAATGCTGAATGGATTAATTTTTAAAAGCTGCTACCTTTCATAGAAGACAGCATTAACTGATTGGATGTATACATAGCATGGGATAGCATTTCTCCTTACAAAGAGAGAGGCGCTGCCATGAAACTCAAGAAAACCTCTGCTTTGCTCAGCACACTTATCGCAGGTGATAAATGTTTTCACCAGCTCTTCTAGGTAAAGATAAGGCTTGTTGCATGGCTTCATTCCAGTGAAACTCTAACTACCACAATATGTAGGGTTTATCATCCTCATAAGTTGCAATGAACCAATTTTCATGCCAACCTGCGTTAAATATACCTACTTGAGTATATGTTGCGGCACAAGGAATAGAGTTTCTCTTCCAGTAACGTGCATGTCTATGTTCGTGTTAAAGAGCTGGGAAAATGCTACTAGCGATTGAGCTGGGTGGAGTATCCCCAGGCAGAACCCTTTTGTGCAGGAAAACATGTTGATCTGTCAGCAGTGAAATGGCAGGTGGGAAAAAGGCAGTTTTTTCATTACAGAAAATATCGGGCAAGATTATTTTTTATATGCTGCAACACCCAACGGAGCTGTGCCCAAAGAAAACATAAAAACTCCATTTGCAGGGCTGAAATGACTGCATGTTTTGTCAATGGAGCAAGAAGAAGAAAAAGAAGAAAAGCATACATGTGAACAAAATAAACAGATTTTTTTTACAAGCCGAGATGGAAAAATAAGTTTCAAGATGACTGACATTCAGTTTGATCCCACCGACTTCGGAGACTCTGGAGGATTCCTCATCCATAGTCTTTTTCATTATTTTGTATTTTTGACCCAATTTGGTATAAGAAAAATGTAAAATCCTGAAATTTCTTTTCTGGTAGGGAGTCAGTGGCTTCCCAGTAATAATTAGGATACATATATGTTTACATGCAAACACACACAACCACACAATGAAAAGACCCAGCACGCGCTCCCTCTCAAAAGTTCTGTATATAGCCCAGTATATTAAATATACTGTACTTCAAATATATAATTTTCTGAGGCTGATGATTTGTCACAACCTCCACTCCATCAAGAGAAGCTATATCTTTTTTTGCTCTGCAGATGAAGAATTTTCGGGCTACATAGGTGCCTGGATGAAAAATGTTCCCTCTGAGTCAGCAGCGTGCTGCTACAGCATTTTGCAAGGAGCTGTCTCCTGCTGGCAAAGCCAGGTAAAATGTGGTTCTGGCTGTCTGAGGCTGTCTGAGTGCCGAGTAGAGGCAGCTGTCTTTGTTTGATGGGTCTGGGAATGATGCCTCTGAATATCAAACTCTGGGTGTTTTAAATGCTATCTTGGCATGTGGAAGCGGCGGGACTTTTGCAAAATAAGGATGCATCTACTGTACTTGGGTTCCTCCCCATCAAACCTGCCTGCCAAGATGAACAAAGCTGAACGCTGGTGAAATGCAGCCACTCTTGGCCTATCTCCACCTGAACTTTGAATCTTAGGGGACCATATCATGGCTGAACACTGGAGACAGGATTATCACTTGGGTCCTTACTGAAAAGGATGCACCATTGAACACTTCCAGGCTTGGAGTTCAGAAGGTCTCAGCTGAGCACTCTGTTCCGAGTGGTTGGGGTAAATCATTTAATTACAGCAATCAATGGGATAATACTTCCTTTATTTGTACACAGGGTTAGCTTAGAAACATTAATACCCTCTGTAAGGGGAGTGCACTCTGCTGAAGAACTTAACGCCATGACTATGTAGACAAAAGATTTGCTTTTGGTGTTAGTATTAAGGGTATGTTTCTTTCTGTTCACACGTATGGGTGTTTATGCAAAAAAGTCAAGGCCAGCCAGTATGAGCCCTTGAGTATGAAACTTGTGTAGCAGCTTAGAATCATAGAATAGCAGGTTGGAAGGGACCTCAAGGATCATCTGGTCCAACCTTTCTTGGCAAAAACACGGTCTAGACAAGATGGCTCAGCACCCTGCCCAGCCAAATCTTAAAAGTCTCCAATGTTGGGGAATCCACCACTTCCCTGGGGAGATTATTCCAGTGGCTGATAGTTCTCATTGTGAAAAGTTTTCCTCTTGTGTCCAGTCGGAATCTCCCCAGGAGTAACTTGTACCCATTACCCCTCATCTTTTCCATGTGACTCCTTGTAAAAAGGGAGTCTCTTCTTTCCTTCCAGGGTTTTCCTGATGGGCAGATAGCAGGAGGGAAGTGAAAAAAACCCTAAAGAAACCAACAAACCAAGCCTGAAATTCACAATGTGCTTTAATTATGATATAACAACATTAATGACTTCTTCGTAATAGCTTGGGAAATTAATTAGCATGTCAGTTGCAAAACGGAGCACCACTTTTCTTCCATTTTCATTTTTCTGGTGTTGTCAGGGCCTGTGCTACTATTAACGCTCATGTCCAATCTAGTTAAAATTGCAATAACTCTTGACAAACAATGACTTTAAAAAAACCTGCACGTAGATTAGAGAGGCTGATACCTCTCAAGGTCGTGCAATTCTTCTGCTGGGTATTTCTAATTTGCTTATTAAGAAACTGTATGTGAGTATGAGACTTTCCCCACCCCAGGACTACTTCTTCCTGACTTCTGATCATGAAAGGGTTTTCCAGATGCATTCATGAATCATCAAGGTTTTTAAAGGGGCAACTCTTCAGTCCACAATGGAAATTTCCTTCCAGACCATCTTGGTAAGTGCTGGTAATAGGAAATTTGATATCCTTCCTACTAGATTTTGGATTGCTCCTGCATAATGTTAGGAAAGATCAGTTCCCAGGAGAAAAATGGACTGTGTGGTTTGCTTGAAATAAATCCAGGAATCTGAATTCATGCCTATCCACGCAGCAAAAGTAATCTTAGATTCTGGTATCGTTTCTTTCAGTGGTAACCTCGGGAGGGAAGTGAAGAAAAATCAGGTAGGAATAGACTACTTAGTTTTGTATGGAACAGCAAATATTGAACAACCCAGTTCCTAGGAAGGTTAGGATAAAAGGCATTAAGAGCTGTCGGAATAGGATCCCAAACCCATAATCTCCCTTAGTAGGAAACCCTTCACTGGCATATGACACATTCAGGAAAAAGAGAAGGTCTTACCATATTTTGCCATTTTTGTTTTGAGATACAAGGAGCAGTCAGCAGGTTCCTTTCTCAAACCATTCTAAAAAAACATAGAGCACAAACACACCTCCACCTTTGCTTTACTGACCAGGAAATGAGAAAAAAGACACCAAATTCAGATCCCTCCCTAAAGCAACTTTCAGCCTAAAACCTCTCTCCTCCCAGCAACTGTTCTCACCTGTTTCCTATCCAGGCATCATAAATCAATACTTTCCACAGAGAACTTCTAACTGGGTACAGCTGATAGTAGAGCAGGACACTTCCCTGTGCTGAGGAGTTTGTCTCTTTATTGGCACAGACATCAAAGCAAATGCAAGTCAGGTCCTCGAGGTTCAAGAGCATGTGGCACCAAACCAAGGTCCCAGAGTTCGTCTCAGTCCCTGTCTTCTGCTCCATCCATGTTGCTCACAGCCAGATTGGTGACCAGCGATGCCTACACTTAGGCAGCTGGGCTGAGGCTGAGACATGTCTCTCAAGATGAAGGATAATCAGCTGGGAGGAGATACATCATATTAGAGCCTCCCAAATCCGAACCTTTGAGGATGTTCTGATTTAAATCAGCTTCTTACAGCTGTTCACATTCCCTCAAGCCCCTCAAATGCCCTGTACAGGGAGATTTAATAAGGGTAAATCTTGCTTCAGGAAAGATAGGGGCAACACACCTTGTCCCCGGACACTTCTACTGACTTGAGACAGGGTTCAGAGAGTCATGGAAGTGCCTCCAGGTGCATTTCTTGAGGAGCGGATGGGAGAAGTTGCAGCTCTGCACCTGCAGTTATTTGTCCTAAGTACGTTTCAGTTTCCATTTAACGGGGAAGGAAACATCCTGCTATCACTCAAATTTGCCTTTGATTGCCTTTTTTTGCTTTGAAAGATAAGTGGTAAATGAAAATACAAGATATCCAATATGAACAAAAAGATACAACATCCTGAAAAGTTAAATGCACCAAAATATCACCCCTGTACAGCTTTTGCCATGGACACCAATTCTGATCTTAGCTTTACAGGAGTGTTACACCGCTAGGTTGATACAATCCGGACACTTCTTTTAAGGCTTTAATTATCTGTATTCATATCAGTCAAATGTAGCTAAAAGGTTGCAAAAACTGTGAGCAAAATCGGATTTTGCACCCAAAGGATTAGAATCATAAAATCATA
>NW_009228288.1:32646-57522 GCF_000690835.1 Fulmarus glacialis | reverse complement strand
ACAGCCTTTCCCTCATCCACTAGGCGGGCTACTCATGTGGCTACTTACATCAGTGAGGAATGTGAAGATCTCTCCATGAGCCGTTCTCACTGGCAAGGACATCGTGATTCAGTAGACCTGTGCTGTGTGCTCACTCACTCCTAGCTGAGACTGATCTCCATGCCCCTTGCTCTGCTGGCTTTGCCCTCAGTGGGATTTCTGTTTTGTGGCCTCATGTGGGACTTGACTGCTGAGAGCAGAGGAATTCCTTTCTCCCCACAGTTCCTTCACATGATACACAATGCCACCCAGGCCAGGGCTCGTTGTTCATTCACCCTTGCTACCTGCTGCAAAAAGACCAGTATGGATCTGGCAGTCCCAGAGATCTTTGCCCAACCCTCAAGAGAAACCCTTCTTTGTCATCATACATAGGCAGGAGTTGTTTATATGCTTAGTCATGAAGGATGGTGGTGTCCTAAGTTACACTGCAAAAGCAGGGTCTGGATCCTGCTACTGTAAATTCTGGCAGGCCACACATTTCTCTTAGGTTTCCTTTTTCCCACGTGAGTTTTGCTGCGTCCTGCTATGTGTGAGAAGGTAAACCATTCACATTTCCCTGTGGTTGGTGCATGTGGAGAGAACCAGAGGTGTGTTCTGTGTGATGTGTTCTGTGATGTGATGTGTTCTGTGGGGACTGATCAGGGCTTTCTGATCTGGGATTCCCCAAAAGCACTGTGCATATGGCCTTTTGCCTCTAGGCTTCTCTGGAATGACTCAAGCACCAGTTTACCAGCCCGTGCCTTCAATGATGGGGATGCCAGCAGCCATGCCCATGATACCAGCAGCTGGCACGATTTCACCTATGTCAGGTAATAACACAGTGTTTCAGTAACTATACAGGGGAAGAGGATGGAAGGGTGGGTGTCGTAATGGAGTCTGTGCATTTGAATGTCAGGCGGGGTGCACAGTGAACACTCAGCTCTGGGCTGATGCTCAGGTACTGTGGGGAATGATTGCCTATGGGTGTTTGCAGATGTGTGTCTTCCACAGCCATGGTTATGCCGCAGCCTGTGGTTCCAGCTGTAGATCCCAATCAGGTAGCAGCACAACAGCAAGCCTTTATCAACCAGCAAGCCATGCTCATGGTGAGTGGAAGGGACTGGCTGGGAGGGGCTCGGGAACTGGCGAAGACCAACGCACTGGTGTACGTGCTGTGAAGAGGTTAGCCATGCTCCCCTCCTGCATTAGGCCTGCTCTGTAACACTCTGCGTTTATGTGCTGGGTGTTAGGTATATAAAGTTGGGATTATTTAAGACTGCAAAACTGGGAACCCCCTTTTTGCCACTTTGTGTACATGGGGACAATGAGGCACCATAGGCGAGTGAGTAGCAGGGACAAGAGCAGGCCCCAAGAAGCCTCAGCTGTAATTCCCATGTGTTTTTAAGCTGGAATTTGCTACAGGTGCAGATCTGCAGTATTCTGCTTTCTGTACAAAGCCTTGAGTGCATGAAGGTCCCAGGCTATCTTACTGGTAGCTGAGTCTTTGGGGTGTTATTAGGAGCTCTGCATACTTGGCCAGGTGGGAGCAGACTCCCTGGGCATGCCTTGTCCATAACACTGGCAAATTTGCAGTGGACTATGTAGATGTTCTGTGATTACCAGTGAAAGAATGGGACAGCCTGACTGATGGCTGGTGGTTTTGTGTAGCCTAGAGCTCATGGACATCGCAATTCCTTCCTCCAGGCCCAGCAAATGACCCTTCAAGCCATGAGCATTTCCCAGCAACAGCAGCAGCAACAGCAGCGGTGGCAACACTCTCTTGAGAACTCAAGGCCAAGAGTCTCAAGTCCACCACAAGCCCAAGCCTCAGCTCCAGTCCCAGTCCCAGCCACTTCCCCAAAACCCAAGAAGCCTCCCAGCAGCCAGAATGCTGCACCACCACCAAAGGCTCCAGAACCGCCAGCTAAGGCAGAAGAACTGGTATGAAAAACAAACAGTGGTAGTGAATTTGGTTTGAAATTCATGATTTGCATTTGCTCTGCTTCCCTTCCAGTGTGGCAGTGGTTTGGCAGAGAGGAGAGCAGAGAGCTATGCTTACCTATGATACTGAGGCTTTTCAAACTTTGCTTGCTGAGTCTTTAAGACACAGGATCAAACCTTGGTGGCATTAGCTCTGTAGAGGTTTGGCTGCAGTGTTGGCCAATTAATTCCCAGCTGATCTGAATTTTTCCATAGGAAAATTCATCACTTTGAGTTCTTTATCTTCCAGCAAGCTGTCTTGGGCTTCTAACATACTCCTTCTTCTCTGGATTTGGTTGATGATTCCCTGGGTCAGAGACTGATCTCCTGGGATACTCCCAGATAGGGAGAAGCTCTAGATCAGAACTTGGTGAGGGAAGATCACCTCTGAACTTAAGGATACTATGGACATATCTGCTGGCTAACTAACCATGTTGTGAACTGCTTGCAGGTTTATGACTACACGGAAGACCAGTTCTCCAACAGTGAAGATGATGACTTCCCTCGGGAAACTTTCCAGCAGAAGAGAGAATATTTTCAGAAGATGGGTGAGCATCTACCACTTTGGGAATTTCACTCATCTTAACACCTTGTTCTGCAGCCTCCCTGGCATAACAAGGTGTTCTTGTCTCCCTAATCCCTGCAGGAGCTGATGGTGCTGTCTATAGCAGGAGTTCTGGGTGCCTGCTCAGCTGGCTACAATTCAGATTGTAAAGTGTTGTGTTGCCAGTTTTCTGGAAATCTTTGGCTTGTGACTGCCACACCCTCCTTTGCCTCTAGAAAACATAGGCTTCTGCTGACTGATGGAAGGGTGGGAACTATGCCGTTACTGCTAGGCTTTGGCTGTGGGTTTAACTAGCTCAGGTCCCCCTTTCTATGCAGGAGAGCAACCGATCCGAGTGAAGAAAGTCAAGCCTCCTTCCAAAACCTGGACCCCTCCAGCCAATCCCCAGCCAAAGCAGGAGGAGGAGAAGGAAGGGGAGCCGGAGAAGAGGGAAGAAGAGAAGCCCAGTCCTAAAACAGAGGCAGGTAAGATGCTGTGCAGTGGAGACCCAGGCAGGCTGACAAGCAGGAACTTTCCAGGAGCATCAGGCCAGGATATAGCCAGAGGAGGAAAGGATCTGGCTCTTCTGGGAGTCTGCATCTTGACAGGAGAGGAGAGAGAGAGAAAGGCCTGAGCTTTGGGAAGTGGGATCCCAAAGCAAGGCAGTGGAAGGCCATGGCCAGTCAGCCTAGGGGTGAAAGAGACAGAACTTCAAATGAGACAAAGGGATTTGTCCTGTGTCTTTGCTGGTCTGTTAGTTAAAGCTGTCATCCCCAATAGCTCCTGCTCCCCCTTTGCCACCTCCTGAGCCGAAGCCAAAAAAACAGGCACCAAAATCGAAGAAGGAGCCACCTGTAGTGAAGCCTTCAGGCCCCAAGTCACGGCCTGCACCCAGCCAGGAGATCCGCAATATCATCAAAATGTACCAGAGCAGACCAGCCCCCGAGCCCCAGCCTATTGAGCCTGTCAGGTGAGAGAGTGGGGTCCACCCAGGTGGGCAGGAAGGAGATGCGTGGGACTATATCCCAGCACTGGCTCTATTGTGGCCACAACCCCTCTGCAGCCCCTGTAACTGTGCTCCCCATTTCCTTGCAGGAGGGTGTCCAAGTCATTTATGAAGAAGAATGACCCCAAAAATGAGGCTCTGGCCAAGCTGGGAATGATGAACCTCCCATCTCCCAAATCAGTGAGTTCTTTGCTCTCCGGTCACCTAAGAGCTCAGCAGAGAGGGCCTGTATATCCAATCTCCAACAGGTTGGGAGCTACTTGGTGCAGTAGCAGCCAGGTGACTTCTTGTTGGGTTACTAGACGGCTGCGAGCTCATACCATGGTGCTGCCCATTCTAGACTGGGTTCCAGTCTGTAAAGTCACTTGAGGTCCTGGAGAAAAGGCTCTGGAGCACCAAGTCCTATTGTGGTATGTTCAAGGCTGATCTGGAAGCAAGCAACTTGAGTTCTGCACATTTGGCACCAAGGTCTTGGCCCATTAATGACTTTTTCCCCTTCCCAGCTGGAGACTTCAATCTCAAATTCTTGATTCTTTGCACCTGGGTTTGCTTGATCTTCATCTGTTTGTAGATCATGTGCTGATTTAAAGGTCCTGGTATCCCTGTTCACACAGATCTTGCTTCGAGGGTTGGACTGCTGCCCTAGGGATGATTTATAACAGCAGTGTCAGGACAGAGCACAGTAATGCAGAGAATGACTGGGTCAAATGGTTTTGCTGTCTTGCAGCCATCCCCCCTGCCACAAGAGAAGAGAACACCTCCACCTACCAAGCCGAAGCCGGGCTCAGCTTCCAGCTCTATCAAGGAGAAGCAGTTGCCTCTCCTGTCCATCTTCAGCCGGGAGAGTACCCCACCAGGTTCCCAGACCCCTCCTGCTCCCCCTCCTCCGCCACCATTGCCTTCGCCTCTCCTGCCTGGGAACCAAGGCTGGCAGGAATCCACAGGGAAGGGTGAGTATTGACTTCACCCAAGTGGGATTTGGTAGTGGGGGCCGGGGAGGGGATGGGGTCAGACTCAGCCCAGTGGCCCGGGAGAGTCACAGCACATGTTCTGTCATCAACCAGCTGGCCAAAGACTGAGTGGGCTGTGTGAAATCAGAGACTGTCACCATAGTTCCAGTCTGGCTCAGCACTCAGCATGGCACTTTCCAGCTCTAACTCTTCTCTCTCTTCCCAGTGCAGTGCAGGATGTCAGGCACAAACGATGAAGGAGGGGCTGGGTTTCTCTGAAAAATGCAGCTAAAAACAGAAAGGACCTTTGGGCTACAGCTTTATCAAGGTCCAGTCCACAATACATTTTATTACCTACCTGAAGCATAAGTACTTTATCAAAGCTGCAATTCAACGGATGGACTTTAGACCAGGGAGGAATGGGAAGCCACGTGTTTTACCTTCTAGAGCCTCTGGAGGGTCCTTAGAGACAGGCTGAAGAATGAGGAAATGTTTCTCAGGGAGAATGAGAGCCTGGGAGACCTTGGACACTGGCCACCTAAGGAGTGTCTGGATGCTGCCCACCTGAAAAATGGCATAGCTAATGCCTCTCAGCAGGAGTTTGGAAGCGTTAGTCCTAGGTTTTGCCTCTGAATTGCAGTGGGAGCCTGGAGCCGTAATTCATTTTATACTTTGCTGCTATTTTGGATGTATGTACCAATGTATTTCAAGCTGTTTAAAACTCTCATCAGCATCACATTTTATAACATGCAAGGAACAGTCAGTCAAGCACATTACTGCAGGACTCCATCCTGCATCAGCTTCCCTGGTATAAAAGAATGTCCCTGTTTCACTCTCCCTCTCTTTTAAAAAATGGATCTTCAGGAAGTCCTGTGAAAGTAAATTGAAGTAACTGGATTAGCCTGAAAAATCCCTACATGCTTTTGAACAGGAATATAGAAACAGCTGAACTGTGGGATCTACTACATTTCTTGATTGTTTATGAACTCTGAAGTTCCAAAAGTTGGGAGTGCTTAAATGAAGATATTCCTACCTTGTAAAGCAATGCCTTTGAATGGTTGTCTTCAGACTGAACCTGTCTTTAATAGATCTCCTGCAGAGAGAAAATCCAGTGCAAGTACCTTGCCTGGTACCAGAACCTTGCAGTCTGCAAGCTCAGGGGAGAACTTTTATGTATTTTTGAAACCTTTAGCAGCCTTTTTATAATGACATAAAGTGAAACTGTGTCTTCAAGCTTAAGCACAGGGGTAGTATTTTGTCTGGGGTGCTGTGTGCTCCCTATCTCTGGAGTGTTTCTATTATGAGCACTGAACTTTGTGGCTAATACAGCAAGTATAAATGCTATCAGAAATGCTGGTACTCACATGATGACTGTTTTATGCATGCATTCATATTAGCTGATCACTGACCTTCAAGAAGGTTCTTGACAGTAATCTTCAATCAGGCACATGGCACTGTCCCCTTTCTCTTGGTAGGTCTTTGGCAGGCGGAAAGGTGACCCTGTAGTCAGCAAAGCCCATCTTCACTGCTCTTTCTCCCCACATAGACTCTACTGTAACAGTAGCAGAAGATGATGGTATCAAGACCCAGCTGTACAAGCTCACTGCTAGTGTCAGCTTTTCCTATGTCAACCCTGCCTGGAAAATCTTTCTGCGCAAAGAGGTATAGTTCATTAGCTGAGAGCTGGCTATGGGGGGAGGGAACTGGTCCCACATTTGGTTAAAATAATTTCTTGTCATAGGCACCCAGTGTGATATAAGAGCACAAAGACAGTTCTGGGAGGAGGTCACATAACACAGGAGTCGGAGGCAGGGGATCATCTCATAGGGGATGCAGGTCCTACTCTGCCTTACTGACTCTGGTGTCTCAGTTTTCCTACCTGTCCTTTCCTTCCTCTGTAAACACTGAGAAGTCTGCAAATAAAGTAAACTTCTTGTTACCTGGTGCTTTCCTGTTAAAATAGTACAAGTGTGTTTAAAATCAAGTATTGGAGAGTGCACTGAACTGACCAGGGTTCATCCCATGGTCTCACCACTTTATTTTTGGTCCTTTGCTCCTGGTCCTTCTGTTTACATTCACAGTGTCTCTTCCCTGCCTGTCCTTGGAGATGGACTCACTCCTCTCCAGCAGTAGGGCATATGGATTACAAAACATCCCTGGGGAGCTATTTCTGCAACATTCGTAAACATCTGTAACATTACTATTGTTTTTATCCTCCTCTTGCAGGTGTTTTACCCCAAAGAAAATTTCAGTCACCCTTATTGTCTGAACTTGCTGTGTGAACAGGTATGTACTGGTGTATGACTCAAGGCCTGTTGTCTTTCTGTTTGGGGACAAAACACTCCATAATTACATTGCATAAGATGCCTTCGTTTCTGCATCCCTAGTGGTGTTAGTCTTTTCTCCAGGTCCATCCAGTCAAGCCCCTGCTCACTCCTTTCTGAAACTCAGCCTGTTTAACAGCCTCAGATGCTCCAGCACACTCAGATGTGGCCTTTTCAGTGGAAGCCTCTCTGTTTCCTTCCTCTGCAGATCATGTGTGACACCTTCTCCGATTCCTGCCTTCGGATCTCCAGGGAGGAGAAGCGCAAGATGAAAGACCTGCTGAGTAATTAACAGCCCCATCATCCCTTCCTCCCAGCTTTTGGTTTGAAACGCGAAACCAGCCTCCAAGCCCTTTCAGTCAGGACCTAGGGCAGAGAAGAAATGTTTGTCACTGCGGCAAGAAAGCACTTTTTTGTGTGCTGTGTAGTGCAGTGTAGGAATGTTTGTTTATTCCAAATGGCCAGAAAATGGCCCTGAAATTTCTCTGAGCCAGAAAAACTTAGTTCTGATATGTTTATTGTGGGGAGAGGAAACTGAGGTCCGAGGATGGGATTTTGAGTTGTCTCAAAATCCAGCTGTTGTCTTTGACAGGAGGTTCATAGAGAGGGGAAGAGAAACTAGTAGTAGACTGGTGTGTGCAAATAACATGGTATCCTTTCACCTCTGCATGTTGTTTGCTGCACTGTAATCACTGAGGAAGACTGGTGGGAATGAGTCCCTGGGCAGAGGAAGACTTGGCCATCTTTGTCTTACTGAGAAAGTCTCTGCTTTGTACCCCTGCTAGTGGAGTTCCGGGTTGGCAACAATGTCCAGTCCATTCAGGAGGATGGGATAAAGAAGAGAATTGTACTGGCTGCTCGGGATAACTGGGCTAACTATTTCTCCCGCCTTTTCCCAGTTCACGTGAGTCTTAATCTTCTCATCAGACCCTGGGCTTGCTTTAGCTGTGTGGCTGTAGTTCACCTGGGATCTCTTTCTGTCTCCCTGCCTGGCCACACATCACTCATTCTTCTGCATCTTCTTACCTTGCTGGGTTTGACACCTCTGTCTGCCCAGGGCCTCCTTCATGGTACATATGGTAGCATCTTCTTCCCCTGCTGTGTCCTGTCCAGGTGGGATGGAGCCTTTAGTGCTCTCTGCTGCACTTCCCCTACAGGGCGAAAATGGAAGTGATGTCCAGATCCTGGGTGTTTCTCACCGGGGCATGCGGCTGTTGAGGATGGTGAAAGCAGCTGGCTATAATCCTGAATACCTGAAGATTCTTCGCAGCTACAGGTGAGCAAAAGGGCACTGGTTGCTGCAGGATGATAATTTGTCACTTGCAGGATGCTTTTAGAGTGTAGGAGGCAGACTGAACAGGTGAGCTGAAAACTGTCTGATTGTGCTGTGCTCTCTAGGATTGTCCTAGGCCAGTTGTGACTCACTGACCCTCCTTCTAATGAGTTTGGCCTTTCCCTTTCCTTCCTACCTTGTGCTTTGCTCACAATAAGTGAGTGCTAGGTGTGAGTCAGCTCCATGCATGTCATCAGAAGGGAGGTCCTCAGAGTGGTACGGTGAAAGCCGTGAGCAGCCTATGGTGCTATTACTATTGTAATACGGTGCTGGTGAAAGGCCACCCTCTGGAGCGTGCTGAGGCCTGTCTCCTTTCTCAGTCCTTGGAATGAGCTCCCATCCCCATGATCTGCATCCCTCGCTCTGGCAGAAGCCTGAGCACGCTGGCTGTGTCCTCAGCTTTGCAGATGTGCTGTCAGTGGAACTGAAGGGCAGCAATGCCCTGGAGTTCTCTCTGAAGACAGAGCAGCTCTTCCTGCACTCTCCAAAGGCTGCGTGCATCAAGGCCATGGTGGAACTCTTCATCCAGGAGCTGAGGCAGGTGAGGGAGTGGCTGTAGTGCAGTAAGGAATGAAGGTGATTTCCCACATGGGCCTGAGAGGGTCCATGGGATGACATGGTCTGAGTCCCTCACATCCTGGGGATGAGATTTGACCTCCCCATCGCTTTTTCCCCAGGATACCAACTATGTTGTTGCTCTGCGCAGCTACATCACGGATGACAAGAGCCTTCTTAGCTTCAAGAAGGGTGACCTCATCGAGTTACTGCCCATGCAAGGCGTGGAGCCAGGTGAGGGAGTTTGTCAAGATTGGCAGGAAAGGTGGGGACTGGGTTCAAGGGCCTGCTGGACCCATGGTGCCCAGAAACTCTACATGCTGCTGTCGAGTAAACCAGAGGAAAGCAGACTGTTAACGGTCAGCATAGTTAGCCTTCAGCTCTGCCATTCTCTGACTGCAACCCACCTTGTTCCAACTGCCGTAGTTATAGCGGATGTTATCTTAGGATGCAGGAAAGCCTGGTCAGTCTGGTGCTCTCCTTTGCCAGCAGGATGCCTCACTGCTCATTTCTCTTGGTAGCTGCCATGGTTCCTGACTCTTTCTCCCCTGTTTCTGCAGGCTGGCAGTTTGGCTCCACTGGTGGCCGCTGTGGTATTTTCCCCATCAGCCTGGTGCAATTGGCTGCAGCCCCTGATTACCTCAGCACCAGCATGGACAGACGTGGGAGCCTGCGGAAGAGCATGAAAGCTTCCCCGGAGAGCAGGAACACCAGCAGAGAGGCGAGTTGTCCTTGGGGAACTGCTAGGGGACATGGCTGGGTTCTGTGGGAGCTGCCAGGGTGGGTCCATGGCCCTGGTAGTGTCTGACTCCAAAGCTAGAGGGAAGATGACTGCTTAATCCTTACAGATGGAGACACTCAAATACTATCATAGTGGGAGGGGGAGACACCAGACATAGATGAGGCCTTCCCAGGTCTGGCAGGTGAGAATACACACTGCAGTTCCTCAGCTGACTTTTCAGGGTGGGTTTGGTGCCTGTCCCTGCAGAGTTCTGTTGCCAGCCTGACATCAGAACCCAACAGCATCATGTTAGTCCCTGCTGGCGATCATTATACCATGATGGACTTCGCTACAGCCTACTTCCGAGAGCTTCAGTCCATGTAAGTAGGCTGTGGTCCTTCCTGAACAGACATACACAGGATCTGTGTAGCCTGATCCACACCAAGCCATTTCTTGGGATATTTCTTAGATTGCGTGTTCTCTCTCCTCTGTCTAGTCAGGGACTGAAGGGGATGTCTGCTGAAAAGAAGAGAGCAGCTGACCTGGTCCAGCACACCAAGGTGAGTCCAGTCTCTGCCCATGGCTACAGCCAGAATCCCAGCTCCAGCATTGCCTCTAGCTTTTTCTGCACATGGCAAAAACGCAGAGGGCAGATCCTTGGCTGCAGTCTCTGGAGAAGTGTAGGTGCCCCCTACTCTTCAGTGCTGTCTGCAAGATACTGGGAGCTTGTGTCTTTTGTGAAGCCTGCAGCACAGCTCTGTATGATCTGCCTCCCCAGCTTACCCTTGTATTCTGGCTCTGCAGGTCCCAATCCAGGAGTCTTTGCTCCGGTACTCTGATAGTGAACTGAACGAGCTTGCTACAAAGAACTTCAAGAGTAAGTACCTCCCTAGGACACAACACTACAGAGGCTGGAGTGGGGGTGAGTGGGTCGGCCTTGGTGGCCACACATAGGCATCATGGGGCCCAGAGTGGGGAATGAAAACTGTGAGAGGAGGGCCCCTCCTAAGGCATTTCTGCAGTTAATAACTACTTGTGTCTGTGCTGAAAGCGTCCAGCAAAATGTACTTTGCCTTGAGTGCAAAGTGCCCAAGAACAACACACTGCTTGGGCTGATGCCCCACCAACTACATGTGTCCAATGCAAGCCTCATAATAGCCCATGGAGCAGAAAAGCTTTCAGGACATTTTCTAGTCTACTGTCTGCCCCATGGCAGGATCACCTCTGCTTAGACCTAAATGCTAGCCTTTGCTTTGCAGCTCTGATGCGGTTCATGGGAGATCAATCAAAACTCAAGAACCAGAATGAGGTTGAATGCATCTATGAAATCCTTCAGGTTTGTGACCTTCCCCTGGGCAAGGCACTGAAGCACCAATGGGAATGAAGGGCCTTGCTGGGAAGGGAGAGAGCGGGGAGAGCCATAATGCAACCTTTTACATGAGAAAAGGAGCTGAAACAGAGAGGCTGATTAAAAAACATGGGGGGGAGGAGTTGCATGTAAATGGCTTCCCTGGATATCACTGTCTGGATGAGAGCACAACCTGCCTCTCCTTCTTTGGGCTAGATAGCACTAGAGACCAGAGGCTGCAAAGCCCAAGCTTTAAGCCACATTGGCAGAGCTCTGGAACTGGGAGAGGAAAGGCACAGAGATGACCTGGGGCCTCTCTGATGCTCTTGTCCCCTCTCTGATGCTGTCTTCTCCTCTCTGAATGCAGCTCTGCAAGGAGAAGGAGAGTTTGCATGATGAGGTCTACTGCCAGGTCATCAAACAGGTCACCCACAACCCTAACCAGTGAGTACCAGCATTGTCAGCTCCTGTGCATGCACAGCTGGAGGGGAACCGTCTGCCTTGCTGCATAGACAGCAGGGCCAGGAGAGAGGCTGCCCCCCTAATGATGTACTGTCCCTAGCTGCCCAGTTGCTGGGGCTTTTGCCGAGCACTCAGGGAATTTAGGGCTTTTTCACTTCAATGGATGTTTGTCCTTCTATCGCTGGCTGCTGAATATCTGGGCACTGGTAAACATTCCTGGTAGCTCCTGGTAGTGGTGCTGCTCAGAGCCCCGATTTCCTTTTCACAGCCCTGGAGAATTGGTACAACAGTTAGGACTGGCTTGACCCCACACTGCCCTGCAATATGGTAGCAGTGGCATCAGAGTGGCCTTGACTGTTCCCTTTCTTTGTTTGCTGTTAGAATAACTGAGTCGATCCCTTCCTCAGCATAAGAAACCTCTGACCAAGGGCCACCACCTCATTTTCTGTCACCTGCCATAGGTGTTCAGAAGGGCAGAGGCTCACTTTGAGCTGATTGGAGCAGTAATTGTCTTGTTCCAAGGTGCCCACAGTTCTTTCTGTCCCGCAGGGAGAGCATGCTGCGTGGTTGGTTGCTCCTAAGCCTGCTAACTGGGTACTTCCTCCCTTCTAACATCCTGATGCCCTATGCCACCAAGTTTCTGCAGCTAGCCAGCAGTGATCCATCCAGCACCCACCATGGTATGACTGTTTCTGTGTCCTGTAAAATAAATGGCTGCCCCCTTGTTACTAAAGCCCAGTGGTCAAAGAAAGAAGACAGGATCCAGGTGGGGACATGGTCCAACAGGGAAATATCCCTTATCCTGTTAGGCAGGAGAAATGAGTGGGGTACTGAGGGACCCGAGCCTGCAGGCAAGAGTCTGCTTTGTATCTCTAGTCTTTGTGTTTGCAGAGGTAATTTCCCATTGCATCTTCACCCAGGCAAGGTGGAATTGTGTGTGTCTCTGAGGCTTAGCTTAGCCCTGTGGCTTAGGCCCAGTTCAACAGCTAGACCTGGGGGAAAGGCAGACTGTGGTCTTCCAGAGTCATCAGCTGTGAGGTATTTGGGTTGGAATCCTGCCAGAGAAGAGGGTTCTAGTTCTCCCATCCTGTCATTCCTGTGTACTTCTACTGTCCTGGACGCTGTCTGGGGCTGGCCCCTCATGATTTGGATGTGTCCTGGCAGAGTGGGAGATGAGGTCAAGTCTCTTTCCTCTCCTAGCAGCAGCCCTGGGTTAAATTCAACACAGCCAGGATGACCCAACAGCATAGGAGACAATGCTAAGTCCTCTGTTTGGCTCAACACATGAAGCTTTTTCCTTTTCCTGCAGATACAGCCAAGATCTGTCAGAGCAACCTGCGGAAAAATTTCATGTATGGGGGCCGTCGCCACCTTCCTTTCCCTGTGGAGATAGAGGCATTGCTGGTATTGAAGGGCAGAGAAGTGGAGGTGCTGGGAAGAGAGGGAGGGCAGAGGCTTGCCAGGAGGTGCCACGTGCAGTGTTACAGGGGTGGTTAGTCTTCCAAGAGAGGAAAAGAGGCATGTGTCTGCAAGAGGACTGGGAAGTGCAATGCCATGGAGTAGGCAGGGATGTGAGCAGGGAAGAGGCAGGTACTATGGGCAAGTAGAGAAGGTGGAGATGAGGAGGAAGGAAGAGGGAGGAAGAATTGTGGGGCTGATGGGATCCTGCGTGTCTTGCTGCCTAAAGACTGTCCTTTGCAGAAGGGGCGTGGTGCCCGCCAGCTAGTGATACTGATGCCTGGAGGCGTGGAATACCTCACCAGAATTAAGACGTTCACTGTGAGTTTTCTGCTTTGAATTTCTTCATTGATCTGAGCCACACCAGGGAAATCCCTTATTTGTCAAAACCTTGGGCTTGGCCTGTGCTCCCCATAGAGCTGTGACAGTTTCCCACTCACTTCCTAGGAATCCCTGTAGCAGCGTATCTCTGTAGGGCCTGCACAACGCTAGGATGCCTCACCCAGCTTGCTTCTTTGCGCAATGGCTGGAGCCATACTGCTGCCCTCTAACAAGCCCAGTATGTCTAACTGCTTTGGGGCTGCTTTGGGCTTGCCTGGCCATGGTACTTATTTGCTTCTTTCCTTCTTTCAGGTGGCCAAGGAGCTCTTGCAGGAGATCTGTGAGCAGATGGGGGCAGGCGAACAGGAAGAGATACAGGAATTTGTTCTTTTTGCCATCAGGAGTGACAGTGATAATCTCGGCAAGTAGAGACTAGCATCTAGATTCTTTCTTAAAGCGGTCTCTCCCAACAGGGAGTACCACGGCCACTATTTTGAACAGTACCCCCACCCTTGCTGGCTCTGGGGAGGTTCCTCTTCAGCAGTTTCCCTCTGTACTAGGGTTAAGGATTGTGCCTTCTCAGGGGCTGTGTTGCTTGTTCCTGAAAGAGGTGTGTGTGGGTCCGTGTCCCTTTGGAATGGCTGATGCTGGGAGTCATACGGGCAGGGTGGAATAGAGGCCTGCAGGAAGGCTCCTGTCCCAGGCCATGGAGCTCAGCCCACTGTCTCAGCACCAAGAGTGATGACCCTCTCCCTGCATAAACATGTAGATAAAACAGTGAGGCCGCTAAGATCGGAGGAGTATCTTCATGATTACCTGCTGGAGGACAAGTTGGTCACTGTGACTTTACGCAGGCTTATCTGGAGGACACCTCTGCACTTTGAGAACAAAATTTATACTGATGTTCATTACGGACAGGTAAGCAACAAGGGCAGTGCGCGCCAGGAACCTCCCTAGCAAGGGTTCCCTAGCAGGGGCAGAGTTAGTGTACAGGCCAATGGGAATGGCCAAGGGAGCTGAAGAAGTGGGAGGGCTTTGGCTGATTGGCTTTGTATGCTGTTTCTGGGAATGACTAATAACTGAAGCTATGGATGCAAGAAGGCAGTGTGCCTGCAGCCCTAGCCTATGAGCTGTACTGTTCCAGACTGGATTGTGCAGTTCTGCATGCTCTTCCTGAGCCCAGAAAGCCTTTGCTTTCATGTTATCAGCCTGAGCTGGATGTGTTATCAGCAAGGTACGATGTGGGTCTCTGCAGCCTGGCGCTGCCCAGACCTGCATGTACCTTCTGCAAGGTTAAACAAAGGGCTCTTTGCTTTGCTGTTTCTCAGATGCTGTGGGATTACCTGAATGGGAGGATACTGTTAAGCCATAGTAAAGAAATGGAGATGCAGGTGGGCATTTTGGCAATGCTCCAGCACTGGGCCAAAACAGAGCAGCAGAACTCTGCTCCCTCCAGGTATGTCTGTCTCATGGTGGGTCTCTGTCTCTAATGGTTGTTGGCACCACAGGGATTAGAGGTAGGTGCCTGAAAGTACTCTCTGGATAATTAAGGAATGCACAGTTCTGGAGAACGTAAGATACTAATTAATGTCACTTAGTTACTGACTCCTGCCCATTAATCCAGAAGGTTTACCTCCTGTTCACACTCTTAATGCTGACTGCCTCTGATCCACATTTCCTTTTGTGACTCCTCCTGAGCTCATGAAGGTGCCATGGACATTTCTTTTGACTGCCATGTGTTTGTAATACCAAGAACTAAGTGCATGAGCTTATAGTTGGGCTGAATACTCCTTTGTTCTTTCTCACAAGTGCCAGAGTTTTCAACCCTGGGCACCTGAAATCTGTAGTGAAATGCTTAATGGGAATGAAAATGTCCCTGGGTACTGGAAAGCTTCTGTCTTGCAGCCCCGAGCTGTATTTTCACACTCCTTCCTTCCTGTATCCTTATGCACTTTGACTCAGAGCGGACGTAATGTCTCCATCAGATCCCCTTACACCACCAGCAGCAGGGGGTAATGGCATAACCCTGCTGGGCATGGGGAATCTGCTCTGCGTAGTGCTTCAGAGGCACAGGAGCAAGACGGAATTAGAGTAAGGTGGTTCTCAGCTGAGACTGCCTGTAAAAAACACCCTGTGGCTTTACTTCCATGCTACAGTCCTTGCTTGAAGAGCTCCTGTTGTCTCCAGAAAGGAGAGATTTCTCCCAGTGCACTAGTCAGTGGTGCACAGCTGCCTTCTCTGTGGAAAATGGTGGCCTCACTGTCTCTGATGTTTCCTTCCACACTACCCAATTTAGAAATGACCTGTTGTGCTCTTCTCCTCTCCCTCCACCCTTGCCCCCAGCCATGCAATTGAAAATTGTTGCCAGATCCCCTCCTTCCTCTTAATCCCCCTGGCTGATCTTTCGATTTTAGCTGGGCAGGGGATGAATTAGTATCTGCTTGTTGGCACAGGGAAGAGCTGAAGGAGTACACGCCAAAGACCCTGCAGTCCTCCATCAGTCCCCAGGCTCTGCAGAACCATGTTGCCATGCTGCTGAGAACCCGGCAGCCCCTCCAGCCAGTGAATGCAAAAATCCAGTTCATAGGTGAGGAGACATTCAGATCTGCTTGAGTCGTCTATCCTGAGCATGATGGAAGCTGCTTTGAATGTGCTTTTGGGACAGTTTATGAGGTTGGCGAGGATCCTTGGAGCCTGGAATGGGCCATGACATATGACTCCCAGATAGCCTCCCCCTGCAGACTGGCACTTGTTCCCAAACACGGTGATCATGGTAGAAGTCCCATCTCTTTTGCAGAAGTCTGCAGTAGATTTTCAGAGCTCTGTTCAAGTTGTGTTTTAATTGATATTCTGGCTGCACATCTGTTTCTGGTCGGAAAAGAACAGGACATCTATTCAGGCTGCTGAGAATTGAGTATAAGCAGCCTGGGAGGGAGGGAGGAAGAAGTTGTCAATCTTACTTTTTAATGCAGAAAAGCTTGGGAACACCTGCAGCTTTTGACCACCTTAGGTTGGTGCAATAGATTGCTGGCTGGAAGCTGCTGCCTGAAAGCCACCTTTTGCTTTCTTACAGAGCACGTGATGAAATTGCCTTTCTTTGGCTACAACACCTACTTTGTAGAGAGAGTCAGTGATGACACAATCCCTGTGCCCTGTTTCTTTGGTGTGAATAAAGAAGAGATCATTGTGGTGGATGGCATCACCCAGGTATGCCAGACAATTCCTCCTTAGAGTCCAGAGCCCTGATGTCTGTCAGATGTTAACTTTGACTTTTAGAAGAACTTGTGCAGGAAGAGACTATATTTACCTGCCTCACAGCCACTCTAACAACAGGCCTAGCCCAAAGCAAGTGACAAGAGTGGTAGAACAGTTAGTACTGCCATGTGCTCTTTTGTAAGTCCAGTGATCATGCTAACAAGCATGGTCCACAGTAAAACTAAGTGTAGGTCACATTCCTGTTTGCCCCAATCTTGCAGGAGTTCTAGGGACATGCTGGCAGCAGGAGCTTGCCCTGTATTCTCTATACACTGCCCTGTGCCCCAGTCTTTGTCTCAGCTTTCAATATGCTCTTGAGGTGAATCCTCCTTGGTGAGAATCAGATGGTTTTATTTGTAAGGACTGCACCAGAGAATGTTTTGTGGCTTTTCTCCTTACACAGGCAATCTCCTGCGTCATTCCATTGAAAGAGCTGCAGAAGATGCGAACCCTGCAGCCTATCTCTGCTGCTGGGCTTCCTGGCATAGAACTGAACTATGGCTCGGCTGCCAGCCCCAAGACTATGTGGCTTGAGCTGTCACAGGTGAGATCAGCCTGGACCTACAGCTTCCTCCTGGCAATTCAGAAATTGCCCTCCACTGCCCAGCTGGGCCTCTGCTAAGAGACAGTACTACTGCTCTCTTCTGTCCCAGAGGTGGATGGGGGCACTGCATTTCCGAGGCCCCAAAGTGCAGCTTTGTCCCAGCACTTACCTGATATTTAATTATGGAAAGTGATTTATGGGAATATTTAATTATGAGAAGCACACATTTCTGGGGCAGAGAATGACTGATACTGATTTGTGTTTTGACAGGCTAAAGAAATGTATCACACGATTGTTGTCATCCTGGATAAAACAGAGTTGCACCACTAAAGCCTAAGAGGAGGAGAATGACCAAGCAAAACAGCACTGTTTTTCTTTCTTGGAGCTTTCTTTCAGCTTGTTCAGTGCTCCCTGCCCTGCCTTCTGGAGAGGACTCTTCCAAAAGACATCCATGACCTCAGACAGCTACTTTCTAAGACTGCCACCAGTGTTTGTTGATGGACTGGACCATAATGTCATTCCTTGTGACCTGCCATTCAGTCCCCAAGTACTCTTCCTTGAAGTGATGCATGCACTGGCTAAACAAACCACAAGACACCCTTTCCACACCATTGCTTTTTCATAGCCTGTTCCAACATAGAGCAGCTGAACAGATGCAAGCAATTGCCTTCAAGCTATGCAGTGTGGGACTCTGAATTAATTAACATGAGCAAAGACTGATGCTTACTAGGGATTTGTGTAACACAATGCAAAGCTGAGGCTATGAAATGGCTGCACTGGCTGCTGGTGTTTTCCATAGGCCAGCTTTTTCTCTGTATCGATATGCAAGAGGCCCCTGTAGCAGGATTTGTGAAGCAGGAGCTTGTAGAAAGCATCTTAACTGCAAAGCAGATTAGTGTTAACATACAATTAACACATATGCTGGGGCACAGATTGAGCTGCAATGGTAAGAAAGTTTGTTAATTAATTTCTTACTGACATAATTATATGCTTATATTTCCCTCTACTATAAAGAAGTCAGTCATGTCCATGCAGCTGTCATACTTAAATGATGGCTCAGTGCCCATGGAGAAAGCGTATTCAAATGGAACTTGTATTACAGTAGAGAAGAGTGTCCTGGGTTGTACAAAAATGCTTAATTTATTTTTGTTGCTACAGCTATCCTACTGAACTGAAAAGTATCTGCACTTTAGGAGATTGCTATAAAATAATCACACAGAGATATGGCAGATACTGGTTTACATCTAACATGGGAAGATTGACCTGCAGGTAACCGGCAAAGCTTGAGGAAAAGGTTGTCACTGTTGGCTGGGAATGGGATAGATCTGCGGGTGCTCAATGCAAGCCATGATGCACAGCTAGCTTCTTGCTGGTGAGCTGATGCCAGAAGTAACTACAGCATCTTCACTGTCAGGAACTTCCCTTCAGGTACTGCTCACTGGCAGCACCTTAGATCTTAGCTGAAGCACATTCCACCCTCCTCCTTCAGAAGCGCTACTGCAAGGCTAGGTAAAGCACCACAGCGACATGAAAGAAAGGAATAGAGAAGGTCTCTGAAGATTAACTTATCCTTATTCCCCTTCTCTTTCTCTGAGCTTTTGCTGCCTTACATAGAAGCACAACTCATCTGATTAGCAATGTCCCACATTGTGATAAAGCACTTTGACAGTGATTTAGAAGATAAACAAAGCATTTCTGAGAAGTTCACCCAGGCAGCAGCTGAACTCTGGAGCTTTAGTAACCACACTTAAGTGGCTGATGAAACAGGATTTTTAATGGGAAGGTAAAATAGAAGCCAGCAGGCAACAGCTGAAAAGTACTTCTATTGTGTAAAAGGCTTCTTGTAAAGCCTTTTGTCCTCCAGTGAGCAGAGCAAGCTGAAGATGAAAGTGACTTTTGAGTTAAACATTTCCAGGTTTCCTTCTGGTTCTAGCTGGAGAAGTCCTGCAGCTATAAGGGGTTGAAGGTGTCTGCTGGCACATGCTTCCTATCCATCCCATCCCAGGCTGGCATTTATTAGCTTTCTGTTCAGTTAAGAAATGAGCTTGCATGTCTATGTTCACAGTGCTGGAGTCTCCATGTATCTTAGACCAGTCTGTATGATTAATTGGTAAGAAAAAGCTTTCGGGAAGAGTCCACAGCAGCTATAACATTGTTTTATTGTCAGTTCCACACATACCCTTCAGTACATTTAAAAAAAAATACATCTGTTGAGTACAGTGATCTAAAAGCCTGTTTGATGGCTTCTCAGGCTGCAGATTCCTCTAGTAGCGCTAGTGCCTGAGGCCGCCAGCCTTTTTAGGCATGGAATAAAGGCAGAACCCAACAAAAACCCAACAGAAAGGACTTGTGCCAGGGAATCAGGTTATTTGAAGCCCACTGATAACCTAAGGTTCAGGTCCTTTATATAAATATAGCAGCAGAGGCACTGCAGTGTCAGTTTGAGGGCCACAGCAGTACCTTAACCAGTTATAACAGCAGCATTGCCTTCTGTATTGCAGACTGTGAGTGAGGCACAGGGGGCAAATATGGCTTTAGGGTTTACAAGCAAATGCTGGAAAAGTGTTGGCAACCTTGATGCTACTATTGGAGAGGTTAATACTGAAAGAGCATCACCGCTTAAGTTAAAGGGCAGGCAGAACTAGACAAAGTTAAAAAAAAATTCAGATTAAAAGAAAAAGAATCCCAGTTTCTCCACCTTCAGAAGGTAGGCATTGCTTCCATGGTAAAAACAAAATGCTCCCCTCCTGCCCTTCAAGGGAAAACATTCCATCCAGGAACTCAATCATCAAGTTTGTCAGTGGCAGCCCTGAGCAAATCATGTGAACTTGTAGCATAAGGCTTCTATTGGTAACACTGAAATAAAAACTAAGAGATGGGGAAGCGAGGGGAGGAGCCATCTAGGAAGCAAGATGCCATCCTAAAGCAGAGTCCCAGTTGGAAAGTCTGAGCCCTTCCCAGACTGCTACAGGGAGTAGAGGTTGGAGACACTGCAGAACATCTGAGGCAGCAGCCCCTAACCTATCCAGCAGATGCAGACTTCACACCTCTTGGCAAGAGGTACTAGAGGGCTTCAGCGCCCTAGTTATTGCAGAAACTCTCCAGAAGTTCACAGAAACTGGTTTCCTGGAAGTGCATGTCACTAAGGACAGAAGTGAGCAAAAACGCAGTGGGAAAAGAAAGCTCACTTCTGCAGTTTCATGAAACCCTCCACGGCTGAGTTCTTCAAGATCCCCTGGTCCCACTGCTGGAGGAAGGAAGACAGCCATCATGATGCAAGGATCAGCTCTCTGAGCTCTGCAGCTCCTGCCAGTCTGTCTCACTCTCACACCTGACCCTTGTTTTGAAAAACTCCTTGATGAGTCTCTGTGCTTCCTCCTTCACTGCAAGAGAGGAAGCACCACCTTTGAGATGATACTTAAGACATCTGTCTCCTCTAAAGACATCAATACATTTAGCATCAGAAGAACCCAAGATTCTAGGTGCTCTCTCCATCTGCTAACTCACCAGTCTTGCGGACAGGGTTCTGCTCTTCAGTCAGTAAGTGAGACAGGTGCCGAGCAAAGCCCTTAAACAGATCCTGCAGAATTGGGGAAGATAAAAGAGCAGAAGGCAGACATTGGTTACCTCACCAGACTGTTTCCACATTTGTCTTGCCCTTAGCATAGGCTGGCTCTAGCACAAACCATTCATAGCTTTAGACTACAGGAGTGTTGCAAACCTGCAAATACGCCTGACCCTGCAGTGCTGGAGAAGCACATGCACACATATGCTGCCTTGCAGAACACATCAAGTAAACTACAGCAGAATTGAACCTGATCTGTTGCCACTCCACAGATGGGAGTTTTTAAAAATTTCCCAGAGTTTAGTGTGAAAACACAAACAATCACAAACAAATGTGGAACCAAGATGATACCACTCTAAATCACACACAAACCCTTTCTTGGGAGAGGTGAGTTGCTGCACCTAGAGTCACTGAAACAGCACATACAAAGATGTGACTTGGAAATGAAATGTGGTATCCAGATCATCTTCCCCTTCTTAGAGCCCCAGGGAGATGCAGTCTCCTTCTGCTAGAGAGGGTCTTGAGCTGTGCCCTACCTTGGAAGCAAATTTGCCACCCTTGTAGAATGGGGTCAAATATTTGACAACGATGTCTGCTGTTTCTTTGAGGGACATGCCTTTGGTCGCTGGCTGTACAGTCTTGCTGATTCCTTCTTTATCACACTGTGATAAGTTCGGATCAAAAGTCACCTTCTTCTTTATTGGACCAACACTTTTGCTTTCTGGCTGGGACAGAATAGAAGATTTTGCCACTGTCCGTAGCCGCTTTGTTGCGGGACTTTCCATATCCTGGAGATGGGACAGAAGAAAACCAAACCCACCAATTCCTGTGGCAGCATTACACTTCCAAGCAGCCACTACCTTCTGAGAACGTGAATCTTTGCAGCATCCCGCAGGCTCTCACTATAGTGAATGCCATGCAGGAATCTATGTAACCCATTTTGCTGGGCAGACATAATACACAAGGGGACTTTAAGAAAAACCCTTTAAGACTACCTCATTTAGAATTACCCTATGGTCTTATTAGGGCAGCTAATTGCTAGACCCCATCCTATACAGGAAAAACTGACGGGAAAAGAGTGGATGTCTGCTGAGAATACATCCCTCAGGAAGAATCAACCACTTGAGTGCCACACTCCTGCTCAATTTGAAAGAGCAAGGAGAAAACTGCACTGTTCAGTAGAGACAGCTACCAGGCAGTCTCAGATGCCAAATACAGAGCCAGAGACTGAATGGCAAGGAAGTCTGTGAGCATGGTTTGCTTCTGAGTGGTCTGTGGTTGTTCTCTTGAGAAAGCAGCTTGCTAATTATAGTTAGTTACAGACCTCGAGGGCATGGAGAGACTCATTCCAGGCAAGTCATCAGCAAGGGTACAGTCACATGTGTTGCAGAGAAGAGGAAACAAAGCAGAGTGGAGGGGAAGCTTTCCACTACAGTCTTCAGTTGCTGGCACTGGCCCAGTGGGCGGTAGGGGGACACCAGGACTGCAGCCCAACTACAGTTCTCCTCTCTGCTGCAATTGCAGCTGAGCCCTCCCCAGATAAATAACACTATCAGGTGAAGTTCAGATCAGGAGAGAAACTTGGCACAAGATGAGCAGAAGAAAGAGAGGAAATTAGCATCCATTAAAGTCTTACCTCATTTGATCCTGGTCGCTTCCCACACTCACCTTCCCCAACAACAATTAGCTCAGTTTCTGCAACATTTTCAGCAACGCTAGTGGGAAGAGTGAAGAGAAGGCCAATTTTAATCATTCCACAGTGAAGGTATTACTGCATTCACTGCTAGTGGCCACGAGACTCTCCATGGTGAAGCAAGAGTCTCCCTCACCAGCCTAGAGATCTAATACAGATTCCCAGTTTCCAGGACAAGGCTGGTGGGGCTCTGCAGCTCGTTAACAGGGCAACACAGGGAACAGAGAGGTAGAGATTTTACCTGGATTTTACATCAATTTCTTCCTGAAAGAGTTCAGATTCATCAGCCTGCTGAGTCTTAAAATCCTCCTCCCTCTCAGTCAGTGTTACTTCTGTCTCTTCCAGCTCTTCATTCTCTGCCTGCGACTGCCCAGTCACATCTTCTCCAGAGACATCTTTGTTTTCCTGAGGTATTGATTTCTCTTGACACATGCTTCGAGAAGAAACTTGAGGTAGTGTGCTTGCAGAACAGCCATCTTCCTTTGCTGAGCTGCAACTTTTGGCTTTACACCCACCTTTGGGGAGGGAGAATAATTTGGAAATATCCTGTGATTCTTTTTTGGCCGCTTCTGCGAGCATTTGCTGCTTCTTGCTAGGTTTGGACTTCTTAATAGGGATATCCCAAAGGGCAGCTTTTGTGTCTGGACTGGGTTGCTGTCCCTTCTTTTCAGGAAGGAATACTTCTAGCCCAGCACTCTCACACATTGCTTTGGTTGCTATTTCTTTCTTCTGGAGAACAGGGTTTCTGGTGTCCGGTTCCAGACTGCAGTTGCTGTTGTCTTGCCCGTTTGGACAATCCACTTCTTTTTTCACAGGCTTTGCATCACTATCCTCCTGGATCTTCAGCAGTTCTGCAGCTGTCTGGAACAAGTTGGATTTCTTTGGAAATCCTGCTCCCACACGCTTGGGTTTGAACTAGGGAGAAAGGAAGAGGAAGAAATTTTGGATATGAGAGCATTAAGGAAGCCCTGTGTGCAGAACCCTGAAAGGACCTAAGTTTCTGTATACAATACACAGTGTGTACAGCCGTAAGCTGGGGAAGGCTCTAAAACTGACTCATCATCATAACCATCAACTGAGACATGAGGGAAATGGATTAGATTAAAGTCACAGACCTGCAGTAAGGAAACAGACAGCATCCTTGGTTAGAGCAAGACGAGAAAAACTTTTTTGACATATGGCCTGCACATAGATTATATTCACTAATAGGATCCAGCATGACTAGTTGATCTCACACCAAAACCAAAGGACTGACAGGGAAAGCAATTCCAATAGAAACATACAGTTATGGCCACACAAAGGACCTAAAATAAAATCATAAAAAAGCAGATAGATAAAGCACACCATTCCCTCCTTGTGTATCCTATCCGTACTCACTCACCGAGTAAACCTGGGATGCAGGGAGGAAGTCCTCTTCTGCTGGAGACCCAGATTTTGTTTCTAAGTTGCTGTTGCCACCAGTTCTGGACCCAAAGACTGAGAACAGCTCTCCTTGTTTTGAGGCTTTGTTGATTTCTGCTACCTAAAAAGACAACAGTAATGTTCTCTAATGGCCAGAAATCTTTTATTCATTCCTGCCTCTGTACACACTAAAAGCCATAGTGGCAAAACATATGTCTCCCCTGGAGAGACACCTATCTCAAGAACAGAAACATCTTCAGAGAGACTTATTGCAACCAGCTAACCTAAACCAAGGCTTCTGTATTGTCAGCAACACTCTGAAGAACACCCCATTCCCTTTATTGCTAGACCTAGAGGATATTTTGATAACCTTGCACTGGTATGTAGGTTTCCAAAGCCTGTAAAGCCAACAAAGATGTGAAACCAATGTGATTCTGGGCCCTCCTGGAAACAAAACCAAGAAGAAAGATTTGGAAGACATCCAAGGCAAAGCAGAGCTTCTCCTTCATCTTTTCCACACAAACTCTACCCTATTTCCCCTTGAGCTGAGGCCACAGCACATTCAAGGGAACAACTGCAGATGTATGGCCCTACCTTCTTTAGCACAGTTGCCTTGTATGAGTTAGCCATTTTACTGGTTCGGAAAGCTTCATACTCCAGCTCCACAGCACAGGCATGAGGGTCTGACCTGTAACACAAGCTGGGGTAATTTCTGGCAAGACACACTTCTATGTCTGCAAAGGGAAGGCTAATGCTTAAGCATCTCCCAAGAAAGTATAAAATTCACTCCCTCCAGTGCAAGAGTAAGTGATAACTTCCAATTACCGCCTAAGAGATGCAGTGGTGAATTGCTGGAGAACGGAAAGGGTGGTGAAAACAGTTTTAAATCAAAGTCCTCCAGTTGCTCAATTTGAGAAGTACACTACCCCCATCTTGTGGGACAGGGAAGAATTGCGACTCCTAGGATCAAGCTGATTTAGCAGAATCGGACACAGGAACCTCGTATCTGATCCTGAACAACACTACAGGAAGGATGCTGTTAAGTGAAACTACATCCTTGGACCAAATAATTTAAAAAGGTATTCCCTGAGAGTGGTAATGTTGCTCAGGGAAGAGTAGGTGCTGTGTTAAGGGACTCAATACGCTACCCCTTTTCTCTCATCTCATACCGTTTTCCTCCTGCTGCTGGAACCTTTTGATTGGTGCTCAACGCTTCTTCCAGCATCTTCAAGCAGTGTTCCCGTCCCTAGGAAACATGGGATGCTCAGACATGCTCTACAGAAGTCATAGTGCCCCTCGGACTTCCATCCCTGAAGGAGTAAGAACAGGGCAGGCAGAATCTTTGTGGCTCTTTGCAAGTTAACAGGACTGAATGTTAACCAGCCTTTCTTACCTTTA
>NW_009228288.1:0-32615 GCF_000690835.1 Fulmarus glacialis | reverse complement strand
TGCTGAAGGCATCCTTCAAGGGGCAGTCTGCACCTACCACAGAAGAGACATTTGGAAAAGGCGTCATAGCAGAGCTGGGGCTGATGGAGAACATCTCAACTGGCACTGGGAGGGTGCCAGTCCAGTACTGCTTGGCATGCTCCTCCCTGCATAGTCACCCCAAGGACCACTACAGTCACCCTTTTTACCTGGAGAAGCTGCAATCTCCAAAAGAGTAGGCAGAAGCAGAAGTGAGATTTTTCTCTCTGGATGAGAACTTCTACTTTGCTAGTTTATGACTAACAGATTTCCAAAACCTCCCCATCTCAGGAAACCCTTTTTCAAGGAATCCCAGTTCTTAAGAAACGCAACCCTTTTCCACTCCCCGCAATATCAACCAAAAATAAAGAGGCTGAATAGAGTAACATGAACTACCAGTGTAAGTACTGTGTTGCTAGACAGGGCCTCAAGTAGCACAGTTAAAAATGGCAAAGTTTTTCAGCAGTTTCCTTATAGCCTAATTGAATAATGCTGCATAACCACTGCAGAAATAGCCTACAAAGTCAGGTTCGACAGAGTTTTCCTTCTCTCTTGCTTATCTGGAAAAATTGTTCAGAGAGATGCATTCCATATCTTCACCCCAACCAAAGCTAAACTCTGATCCATCTCCTCCAGCCAAGCTTTCACAGCCAAAAGCCTAACCTCTGTGCCTAGGGATTGATACCTCCAGTGTTGATGCTATATAAATTACATGCAGCTGCAAAATACAAGACTTCCTTCTCCCAAAGAAATCCCACTATAAATCAAAGAACATATTTACTTGGAGGAACAAAATCTTCCTTTTCTGGTTCTTTGCCCTGGAAGAAAACAAAGATCAGTCAAACATTTCCATTCCTGCAACACACATGCAGGTCTAGAAGGACAAAAGACACATTTTATACCCCTGCTCCAGGGAAAGTTAATGCTGAAGTTACAAAGGTACTGAAAAGGCACCAAAATGGGGGAAAGGAGAAAAAGGATGAGAATCAAAGCCGAAAGTTCACTTTGCTATAGGAATATGCAAAAGAAGCTGAATGGGGAAATCTGTTTTTCCTAATATCAGAGGTATTAAAGACAACAGGATCCTCTTGATTAGCACTGCAGAGAAATCAGTACACAAATAAGCTGTGTTCCTTCACATTATGGGACTGACCCAGAGTATGGAGAACACAGCAAAAGCAGAGGTACAAAAAGTAAAAAAACAGAACAAGCAACAGCAAGATGCAATAATTTACTTTCATTAGTGCAAGGAAGCCTTTATATCTGTAAGACAACCTCACAGCAAACAATCTGTGAATCTCTTGCAAAGGGATACCAACTCACTTTGCGAAGACTCATCTGCTTTTTGTAGAAGTTATTCCATTCCCGTTTCCGACTCTCTTCATTGGCTTCATCCCCATTCCCACTGCTTTCTTCATCATACCTGGATAAGGCAGGAAAACAAGAGGAACAAACATTTCTGTAGCTGTAGCATTAACTGGGGGACAAGCTTTGGAAAGCCTAGGTCATCCCAGTATTTACAGAAGATGATGTATTTCACATCCTTTCTGAACAAGCCTTAGCTTTTAGTTTCACTACCATCCTTCAACCTGGACAGTAGTAAGTGTCCTCCAAAAATGAATGGGATTTGTTAATCCCATGAACTAGTAAGCAGTAGCATGAACTAGTAGTACATAACTAGTGCTCTGAGAATGGAGGACTCCATTTCAGAAGCTCTGCTAGCTTCTCCCCTGGAGTTGAGGAGTCACTGTCTCGTGTCGTGTACCCCCATCTGTCAGTCATTACTGCCTTTGGAGCAGAGATGGCAGAAAGGGCAAAGCATCCATTCCTCAGCCTCAGTTGTTCACAGGCTGTTGTATTAAATGAAATCCCCATCACTTATACACTGAAATGCAGCAACTGATTCTCGCCAGATGTAGCCCAAGAGTTTACTGCCTTCCACAGCTGTCACAGGCAAAACTTCCAGGTATCACAAATCAGAGCTTTAAGGCTGTTGACCGTTACAACTTCCAAGGCAAAGCTACAACCGAGTAATGGAGAGGTTCAATAAATCAAGTGGCAAACAGTGTGCTGTACAACAGCACTGGCCATGTCTTCTCAGGTCCTGAGATCAAACACGGGCTTAGGTCACAAGTACACTAGTTTCCTCTGACTCAGCTGGACTTGTCTGAAGAACAAACCTACCAGTCTCAAGCTGTTTAAGGTAAAGCAGAGGGCTAGGCCAGCCGACAGCGCTGCACATCCTGGCAGAGCTTCACGGGCAGTGCAAGCAGTGAAACTTGCATCCTGGCAGAGCTGCACAGTCGCTGCAACTCAGCCAGAGAACGAGGAGGAAGAGAAGTCATCTCCACACTGCCAAGCATTTTACAGAATTAATTACGTTTCCCACTGCACATCTTCCCTTTGCTGTCAGCCTGACAGGGAAACACTAAAATTTAGCAATCTGCAGAAGAAGCTGGTGCTGGCACTCCACTACATCCTCTGTGATGACTAAGTCCTGTCAAGTGGCCCTCCAGCCTGCTGGGCCACAGATAGCCGTACTAAGTCAGGAATGAACTCTGGATTGTGTCATACTTTGCTGTCACATTGGTCTCAATTTAAACATTTTTGATCCTTGTGACTGTGAGCAGGCTGAGCCCACTTACTGCTTTCAAAAAATTTCAGGCTAGTTTCTTGAACCAATTACATTCTGCAGGGCAATTCTTAGGTCAGTCAAAACAGCTTTTGGCTCTGTGGGACACGAATGTGATCAAGGCTGCCAAAGTGTGTGGAAAATGAAATTCCAGCTCCTGCTGCCAGGAAGTTACAGGAAAATACCACCACACAGAAACATGTGCTGAAAATAGGAATGCCTGGGCCTGCAGCTGGGAGATACTCTCTTCTCTCTGATAGCTTCTATGAGCTGAGTTTGAGTTACCAAGTACAGACCTGCTAAAACCTCTGCAACCTCTCCTCCCGCCTTCATACAGCTCTGGGTCATAGCTATCCCAGGAGGAACCTGTGGGCCCAATGCAGGTTTTGCTCCAGCTGTTGGTGCAGCGCTCCAGTGACTCCAGCTGCCTTTTCACTGCCCCCGGGTTCTTGCAGTAATCACAGCACTTGTTACAAGGTGGGGTGACATCGCCAAAGTATTTCGCTATAGCAGCATGGCGACATCTAGGAAACAAAAGGGAAAATGACTGGTAATTATTTTTATTGACAAGAACTCCACCCTCCAAACGCAAGGTGTCTTTTGATAAAGGAGCCTTTTTTTGCAGAGAATGCCTATTCCAGTAGGAATCACAGGAATTAAACCCTGGAGCAGAACTGGGGTTCTGTTCCTGGCACCCTGCTTAAGGTCTCTCTGCCTCCACTTCCGCACATGTAAAACAAACAGTGGTGTTAATCTCTTCTGCTAAATGCTTTCAGATCTTTGAGATCTGCAAAAGGCGTGGTGGATGAAATATGCAGTTATTAATTCTGCATTGTTGGCCAAATATATTCCATGTCCAATCAGAATGTCTCTAGGGTAAATATGTAAAGAGGTCCTGTTGATCCCTCAGAGTTCAGAGTAGTTCTGTATATTTCACAGTGGAGAGCTTCTAATTTTATTGTTTGTGGTTTGAAGGTGAACAAATCCACATTTGAAGAAACAGGAATGTAAATTAAGTCACAGACATGGAGTCCAGACTGAGGTCACAAGGGAGCACTATTCAGATAATACAGCCTGGGTCTCGATATGCTAACGCATGCAGCCTAAGTTCGGGTAGAGTTCTACCTCCATGAAAACCAGTCCACTTGCTCATACAGCATTGCACAACCAGTTCTACCAGCCTTAGCAAACTAGCCATGTGAAGATTTTTAGATTCTTCCAGGAATCTTCAAATGATTTCTGGCAGATATCAGTGCTTTTGGGTATGTAAAAAAGAGTTTGGTGACAGAGATACGCTCATTAGCAATACAGGCAGGAAGTAATTCTCTTCTAGAACACTCCCTAACTTAAACCAGTGAAGACACTGATTTCGCTAGATAAAGAAGAACCAGGCGGATACTTTTTTTTCTTTTTTTAAGAAAGTGGGCAGAATTTAGAGGAGCTTTTTAAAACTTGGGTTTCACAGCAGGGGTGGCCAGTTGTCTCTTAATCAAAATGCTATACTAGATACACAGAAACACTTACTTCATCAGGCATTTAGAGATCAAATCCTGCAGACAAGCATCAACAAGAGTAATTTTAGAAGAGAATTATTTTACTGCAAGGAAGAACAAAGTGGAGATTTTTCCTCTCTACCAAGGAGTGCCCTATTTGGCTTACCACCCTCATCTGCAAAAAGTGGGTCACAGAGGGGAAAAGTAAGAGAGTGAGCACTTCATTTATTCTTATTTTAAACCCTTTAAGGCATGTCTGAACTTGCCAGAGATCTAACAAATGCAGTTTGCTTCTTAACTTGTGTGCATGTGTGTGTATGTCTGGGGGGAACATAACTGCATGTCTACCGAAGCATCACAAACAAACCCTGCAAGGGTCTAGAGCAGCAGCTGGCCCACTCATTCCCACGGCCTGGGAGGTTAATTTACCAAGCAGAAGAGCAAGTGAACCAGCAAAGCAGCAGGTTACAGACTACTGTCACCAGAGCAATGAAATGTGTGTGCTGAAGCCCGAAGGACCTGGCGCTGCTCAGGTAAGGAGGGCTGCAACAGGGTGACGTTGCACTGCACGGTCCAGGGCACTGAAAGCCTAGAGAGGGCTACTACAAAGCTGGCTTTATATCCCCCTGCAGAGCCGCACTGACTCACTCTCATCTTGCACTCGAAGAAAGAGCTTCTTTCACATGGTGGGGAAGGGTGGGGGGACCGGGATGGGGCAACACATTCGATCCCCTTGTCCTGCCTTTCCAAAAGAACTACTGGTGCTGCCTGTCCTGCCAATGCAACGTGACTATAGAAATGTCAGCGAGCTGCAAGTCAGCTTTTTGTTTCCCCAAAAGAAAACAGGCAGGCATTCTCATTAGTCCATGTCTCTTTCTTTCATGCGCACTGATCCAAATGAGAGTTAACCCAGGCATACAGTAATGGTCAAGCCCTCTCCTCACTCCTACAGCCCACTCACCAGGCTTATGCTGGGGAGGGACATCCACACACACCTCTGTCCCTTAATGAAAATGAGAGATGCCCCAAGGGAAGGCGCTGGTCAAAGCGGAGATCGGCTCTGAAGTCACTGGAATTTAGAGAGGTTCTAGTTTCTAACCCATCAGGCTTGTAAAGCCAAGCTCTTTCCGTCCAGCCTCCTGCAACTGCCTGTATCTTCCTGCAGAATTACCCAAATCAGGGTCACAGCCCCACTTTAGCCAATAGTGCTCATGAGTTGGGTCATAACAGTAATTCAGTTGCAGAACTAAGATTGCAGTCCTAATAATTAAGAGTCAAAAGGCCAAAACCAGAGTTACCAATAGGGATGCTGGGGGTAACCACGGGATTAATGCTTAACTGAACACAAGAGGTCCTGAAACATAGTTGGTTATGCATTGACATGTGGTGGGAAAATTTCCCGAGTCACACGAGCACCTGACTAACGCCCACGAGATGGAGAGCTGATTTACATAAATTAATGGTAGTTTGTATTAGTATACATGTCCTAAAATTATTTCATCTTTTAAATATGCAACTGTATTATTTGCCTCCCCCACCCTTCAACAGGAGTATGTATGAGCTGACCATTGGTGTTTAAAATGTCTAAACAAAATCATTATTTCATTTGAGACATCCTACTCTGATTTGACATCATGGGATAGGATGAAGAGCAAATAACAATCAAGCTTATTAATGTGTTTTTGTCTGTGGCAATACATTTCAGGAAAGTGCTAAACTGACCACATGGCTGCCTACACCATGCCTCCTTTTGGTACTCCTTGCTTTTGTACACCAAGTAAAACTGGAGCCCTATTCCTGCAATTAGTAGAAACAGATGGACAGTCAGAGAAGGAGCAAAGTCACACACCCCAAAAGCAGCTCTGCCTCTCCCAAAATACAGCAGAAAAAAGCATTTCCTCATATGAGCCGAAGAAGGGTACATGGCCTCATCAGAAGAGCTCCCTCAAAAAAACCCCTAGCAAGTCTTGGAGTAAAGCCAAGAAATGAAAGCATTAAAAAGACAAAAATCATATGAGGACAAATTATTTATGTAGATGCCAGTTGCTGAACAAAAGCCATTTAATGAGCTTTATCAAACAGGAGAGCAAATTATGAGCTTGATGAGGAATTATAATCTTGCACCTGTCTGAAGGACTGGATCCCTTGTAGTATCAGCTGAACTTCAACAACCCTCTGAGACAAGACAGTGGGTATCAGCGGTCCCCAGTACAAAAGAAGCAAAAACCACGGCATCAAGAGAGTAAATGACTTGGCCAAGGGCACAGAGCTAATTCACCACGCCAGCATCAGCCCTGCTCCCCGTCAGTGGCAGACCGTGCTGCACTGTCCTTGTCATTTCTTGCTCTGCCCCTTCAAAGAACACAAGAGAAAAGCTCCTTCCCCCGGGAGTCGCAAGGAAACTGGGCAGCATAAAGAAAAGTTAATTGCTTTAACATACACCCAAACTATCGCAAGGAGAGAATCAGTTCAAGTCCCACTCCAGAAAAAGCTGTAATTAAAAGGAAGAAAAGACAAGACCTTGCTAGGAGGAGATGCACAGAGGAAGCGAGCAACAAGTGCCGGCAGCCGGGCGCTCGGCAGTTTGCACCCGCGGCTGGCTCCGCTTGCGGTGGCTCCTCGCCGCCCGCCCTCCCTCTCCGGCACACATGTAACACGAAACTTCGTATCTCCAGGGCAACCAACAACAAAAAAAAGGCAGAGACAACAGCTGGCTGTCAGCAGCAGAGCAGAGAGGAGCCGAGCGAGGAGCGAGACACAAGCCAGGATGAGGGGAGAGATGACGTGAAAGTTTAAGAATACACAAAGAAAAACAAGAGGAGAAGAGTTCGCGGCGTGGCTGGGGTAAGGCTGAGCTATTGCTGGTGTTCGGTCAACCGTAGCACCTTAACATGCAGCTAGTTAGCAAGTAGCTGGAGCTTTTGTAGCTCTATGGTGAACTGCAGAATCAGCCATTGAGCAGAGCTGGCTAGCCTGAATTTGTTTGCAAGGGACACTAAGGAGCAAAGGTGGTGAGAGAAAAGCTTTTAATACGATTGCAGAAAGCTACGCTGCAGCCGTACCACTAACAAAAGGATCCAGCCTGCAGTCTTGCATTGCTTCGACAGTCAGAGCAGGAGTAAGCAACTTCTTCGCTGATTAGAAAGACTGCTCATTCTGCTGTTGCTGTTACGGAATGTGACCTTAGCAGATAAGCAGGTCTAGCACCTCCCAGCTCCTCCCAGCTGGAGATAAGTTTTATCCCCCAAACCCTGAAGCAAACAGAGAGCTTGAAAACAAACCCTGGTCGGGGAACTAGCATACTGTGCAAGCTAAGCATCTGTGTCCAATAGAAATAAATTGAAAGATTTTACACAGCTTCTAACAAGAGCATTTTAAAAAAATAAATCAGCTAGTGTATCAAGCACAGATGCTGGTTTACTATTCAAAACAGCATGAGAAACCACTGCTCTGAGAGAACACATACATACACATACAAGGTCTATGATTTACAGTAACAAGACCGTCAGGTCTGAATGCAGTGAGAAGGGAAGGAGGAGGAAAAGGATCCCCCAAATACAGGAAATCACCCATGGTAAGCCTTGGTTTTACATGGAGAAATGTCCCACAACCTGTACTCCCATCTCTGCTGCTGGGTGTGGGAAGGGGCTGGCAAGGAGGCTGACCATATAAGCCCCTGTCTTCTGCCATCTGAAGCTGATTACTCTGTTTGGAAGCTCTTGCAGCTCCCAGCACTGAGCTGGGACCCCTTGCCTCTTCCAGGAGGCGCATGGGCAGTCAGCTGTTTACAAACAGGTAGGGAGCGAGGCAGAAAGCCAATTGTCACAGAAAGATGTCTTTCTGATCCTACACATGCCTGTAGGGAGGAATGTTAAGGATCAGGTATTTCCACTTCTCTTCATTCCCATTAAAGTGGAAGGGAGGGCAGGTCTTTCTGACCTATGTGTTGTACAAACACTGAATTGGAACTGCCTGTGTGAGAAGATGTAGTAGTTAAGACCCACACGCCTCCAGTCTAGCCCTAGGTTCAAAGGGGATGGAGGGAAGTTTCCACCCTCCTAATGAAGGGTCTCTGTAGGTTGTTTGTTGCAGTTAAGATGGTTTCTCAAATAAAGTAAGGGAAAAACAAAGTTTAGGAAAAAAAAAGGAAGGAGGGAGGAACGAGGGGAGAAGGGCAGGGGAGGGAAGGAACACGCCGAGTTTTCCTTGCCAAAAGAAAATCTTAACGGGTTTGGCTGGGGGCTTGTCCAGACATTGGCGGGGGGTTCCCCCAGCCACAGCCGTGTTGTACATATGCGGGGGGGATAAGCAATATGAAACACATGTCTGGATAAAAGAAGCAGGACATGGCTTGTGTTACAGCTGTCATAGTGCATGGGCCTCTTAGCCTGACTGCAATGCAAAAGCGGTTATGGGAGTGGAGGTACAAAATAAACAAGTTTGATAGAGCAGATCCTTCCTGTAACACAAACCCGACCCATACAGACTGCAGTGGGCCAGCAAGCAGAGCTGTGTGCTGGATAGCAGGGACTGTAAGAGAGCTGGGTGAGGAGAGGAGCACCCACCCCTTGCCTCCATGCAGGCTCTCACCACTCCCCTGCGCTACCACAGCTGATACGGTTCAAAACAGCTTCTTCTGAAGAAGCAGCTGTTGTAGCCTTCAGTTTTGAGTTCCTACAGCCAAGCCGCATCTTTACTAGGATTAGACCAGCATATTTTAAAAAACTCAAAAATGCATGTCATTTCTGAGATCTGTAGGTCTGAGACCAATCAAGGATGGGACACAGAGCTGGCTGAAAGAAGATAGAGAAGGTGTTTCCAGCACTCTCAGGGGGCTCCAGCTGCCTTACCTCAAACACCAAACTACTGATAGATCCCAGGATGTTTGTGAAGTAACTATTTACAAGGCCTTCACAGGCACACAGCTACCTCTCGGTCAACTTCTTGGGAAATGTTTATTTTTCTAATATTAGAATAGATTTTCAGGCTAGATTCAAGCATCAGCAACCCTAAAAAAAGTTCTCTTGTAGAAGAGCTACAGGTTTATTTTTAAAATTGACCTTTTCCTTTCACTGGATGGCTCTGTGCTTTGGTTTTCCCACTTCTTAAAAATGGGAGTAGTAGTGAGGAATTATCTTATGAGGTTTTGTGGACTTGTTTGTGGGATGGTCTGGAGAAAAACAGCGTGCTCTGTAGAGGTGCCCCAATGGGTACCTCAGCTTCTCAAACTGCTATTGCAGGGAATTCAGTGCCTTTTCATATTAATCTAATATTAGGTTGTAGGGGAGGGAAGGAACATTTATGGTACTGCCTCAAAACCAAATCTCCAAATAGTGGGTGGTGGAGATGACAGGGTATTCCAGCCAAATGGCTACCCAGTCAGGGCAGCTTTATAATACGAAAGAATGTGTGGCCTTCTTTTCCAGACCAGCTGACAAAGTCAAAGCTTTTCTCCCATAACATTGAGCTGCAATTTACCAGTTTGGGTGTGTGCTGTTAAAAAGCTGATCTCTTGATACTGGAAACTATTTTCATCTGCCTGGGAATGAATTATAGGTCTGTCTGGCTCTGTTCACTCCTGGTTTAGAAAATAAGGGCTTGTCTGTGAACTATAGTTAACATTCACATGGCTGGTTAACTACAGTCATGGCAGCAAACATTGCATTACAATGATGAGGGAAAACCATGCACTGATAATACAACTACATTTCTATAGCCCTTTTCATCTCAGAAGTACATTACAAACTTAGAACAATAAACAATCATACAGGAATTATTACATGTTCTGCCAAAATGCATCTAAACTGTAACACCACCTAGCAGCCCAGCGCTGTTTTAGGACAGGAAGCATTGCAGACCTTATCCATATGAAATCAGAAGCACGTTTCAGGAACCAAGAACAAAACTGGTAGGCTTAGAAACTGGTCAAGCCTTCATGTTCTTAAGAAAGTGGCCAAATACAGTCAGAGTTTATTTTAAAGTTTTAGACCAGAATAAAAAGCATCCCCTCCCCTTCAGCTGCTCAGCACTCTCCTTCCATGAGGCTGGGATTGCCTTTTAAGATTTCCCACCAAATAAACTACCACAATCCATACAGGCTTCCCATCCCTGTATTGGTTGAATTTCAACCAACTTATTTGACTTGTCTGAGTAAGGACAACACAAAGCATTTGCTTCTCCACAGCCACAGTCTTGGGAAAAAGGCAACATTGCAATACGAATGTTGCCCTGGCATTCTGCTTGCTTGGGCACGTCAGGGAGGTCCTACTTCGTACCGTCTCTGGAGCACTGCTGATAAGGGCAGAGCACTGCAGAGGGTATCGAACTCACCTCACTGGGGCTTGCTCCATTAGGACTAGAGACATTGGCAGATTCAGGGCACCACCAACAGATTCCCCACTCCAAAGCTTCATTTCCATTTTTAGATTACTGTAGCAACAAACCCACATAAGCAAAGGTTCTCAGACGGAGCACAGTAAAACCAATGGATCGGGAAGTCGTGTCACGAGAAATAAACCCTGTGGAGCATGACTGGGTAAGGAGCAATCAAGAGCAGAAGCCATGCTTTCATCTACTTTCATCCTAAACGGGCTCAGTGCCTGAAGTGCAATAAGCAGTTAGCAAGCAAGGGCCATTTCATTTTGTAACTGCAACAAAACCAGGGTCTTCCTGTCTATGTAAAGATTTCAGAGCATGTTAGAGACTTGGAAACACAACAATTAGCAAACAAACCCCTGATGGTAGTTACACGTTCTGCTGCTTTGCAGAGATGAAGTCACCCAATAGTGGGATGGGATGACTTATCCAAAGTGACACAACCAGTAAGCATTACTGGCAGGCCAGGAAGACCGCCTGCATTTACTAACTTCCAGTCCTGGTGCTAAACCACAAACTCAAAATCACGTTCTTTGCACTGAAATAGGCTGCTCAAATGCCACCAGGGTTATGACTAAACAAGTGTCTCATTCCTCATTAGTAAATAATTCCCTACAGTTCAACTTTTGATGCACCTGTGTAGACACACAGGATACAGCTTTCCAAACCAAAGACAGACCAAAAACACCAGATCAATTTACATCAATTCCAAAATACTTACAGCAACTTGACTAGCTAAGGATGTGGGACGAGGGATGTGGGACCCTACCTTACCTGGTCATCCCAAAGCTCTTTTTCTTGCTTGAAGCCTGGAAGCTACCACACACAGCCAGTTCACAGTACAAAGAAACCCTGACCAAGGCTTTTCTCTTGAACATCTAGATTGAGGCCTTGTAATGGGTTTATTCTCAAAAGGGCTGAGCAGCCAACTTCTTTGAGTGCTTAAGTCCATTAAAACAGTTCAGAAAGATAATTTCAGTGCTATTATGGCAATTTTCACAGCTTTATTCAGTGGGCACAGCAAGATGAATCTGCATTAAAAACAAGTATTAGCACTTTCTGGGAATCTAAATCTACATAAGTCCTAAATGTAGGACATGCTTCTTTGGTTTTAAAGGATCATCTAATCCTTGCAGCTGAGCAGCACACCTGCAGATGTTAGGCATCCCCCTGCATTATTACTGTGCTCTCTCTTTTCAACCAAGACTAACAACTCATGGCACATGGCAGATTTGGCCTTTTTTTCTCAAAAACAAATAAACCCAAATTAAAAGATTGGTTTTATTCCCTCCCGTGGCAGGCCTTGTAACATAGAGGAGGGCAGAAAGATTTGATGATCTAGTCCCACTGGCAACACTGGATAGCTGAGTTATTTTTTAAAGAACAGCCAGAAGAGGAAGCAGCTGAAACCACGAATTTCAGGCTGCCACCCCACCCCTGCAGGAACTGCCTGTCACAAGACATCAGCATTGTGTTCACTTTCTTTTCTATGCGAGTTTCTCTTCTTGCCTCTCTTCACCCTATTTTCACTTCATATGATCTCTAGCTACAGCTATGGAGCAAAAGTTCATGACATTAGTCTGACAATGCGTTATGAAGACTACATTGCACTGTGGTCATTCGGCATTTCTTCTGTAGTGAGTTCCATCAGCTTTGCTGCCCATGTCTCCTTTGCTCTGGAGGGTTCCCATCCTCAGTGGATGCGGTTTTAAGGAAGGACAATGAGCAAGGAGAAATTCCCAATTGAGAAAAACACTGGCAGACAATTATGTTTGCTCCAAACACCACAAAATCTGTGAGGTGCCAACTTGGGTGGCTGTTCTAGGCTCTAGAATAGCACTCCAGTCTTAGAAAGTAAACTGTCAGTTAAGACCTACAACCTTAAGTTTCAAATCTCTCAAGACTTGCCCATTTTAATAATAATCATTACAGTTACTGCTTCAACCAAATATCCTGCACCACCTGGCCTTTACTACTGTTGGTGAGTGGGAGCTTACTTAAACACAGTATAATAAAAAAAAGGGAATTAATTCATACAGCTCCACTCTGAAATTTGTAAGTAATGTCATCACTGTTGTGTTGTACATGAGGAAGATAAAGCAGATGCATAAGTCAACTAGTTTAAGTCACACAGCGCTAGCCTTACCCTTATGCTAATCTCTAGGTTAAGATCTTGGTTCTGCTGAAATCAATTGGAAAAAGATCACAATCAAAACTAGTCCTGACCAAAGACTTTACATCACAAGCAGAATGGAAGATACAAAAGTCCATGAATATAACTACATTTCTTGAGGGAATTTTACTTTTTTTTTTTTTTTTTTTTAAAAGAAGTGATTTATTCTTCACCCTTTTGCTATGCTCCACAAGCAGAAATCCCAAAGCAGCAAGAGCCCTTGGAAGCAGTGTGCAGTCAGAAGTGCAGTCGAGCAGCAAAACATTTGCTTCCTCACGGGTAGGTTGGAGACTGCACCACCAACATCAAACTTTGTCACTGAAGAAGTTCAAACCAAGGTAAACAAGCAACATTCCTTGCAAGTTTTAGAGTAAAAACTCCTTCACTTAGCTCCAGATCAGGTACCATGGGGCAGAGGAATGTCCATTACTGAGATGACGAGCTCTTATCATTTTAGGCTAGGCACTTTGCTAATCCACGTGGAGTCCTAATCAGTAATTTTACACTGTATACCCAAACTTCAGAGGCCTAGCTCTTATACTTGCTACTTCTGGTGCAGCCCAAAGTATGGTACGAAAGGTTACATCAGATTCCTTACTAGGAGAGCTTCTGGGCAGGCAGAACCCCCCACAAAGGGCACAAACATTTTCAGAATGTTAGAGCCAGAAATACTTATTCTTTTAAAAAGACGTTTTTCTTCTAGAGCCAAGAGCAGAAAACACAAATCACTTCACCTCTGCCTGCACCGCCACCTCTTGGAATGGAAACAAAACTGGAAACCTGCTGACACAGAATCCCACAGCACGGTGCAAAGGATAAAGCAGCCATTTCTGGAGCAGCTCTCTTGGGGTATGGCAATCATCTGGAAAGAACTATCTAACCCTAGTCTCAAAAGTGACCTTTTCAGGTCAAAAGGCCACAGCTATGCCTCCCTGCTAAGTTGCACAGAGATCTTTCTGTAGATTTTCCATCCACCCCCATCCCTAGGAAGCCAGCTGGTTCCGATTTTTATTCCTTAGCTTGGATTTAAAAGAACAAAGAAAACCCTTTTCGAATTGCATAAACATACAAAATGTAATTTAACTTGGCACTGTAGTATTTAAACCCAGCGTGCAAAGAAACAGCCAAGGTCTCTCCGTCCTCAGTGTGTTTAGAAAAACTGAACTCCAAGCATCCATTTGTTTGAGTAAGCAAACCAGATGTGCAGTAATGAACTGGCTGGCTTATTCTGGAAGTACTGTCTTGATCACTTGGCTTTGTGTTATCACCAAGACTAGGATATTAAATTGCAACGTTCAAGTCCCATAAAACAGTGTTGACTATTACAACGCACACAAGCTAGTACATTGTGATACAACAATGACATAAGATTTACAATCCATCCAAGTGTTAACCTGTCCAAACACTTGTTTTAGGTGAAACTATGGATGTTTCTCAACAATATCCTATTCCAGTTACTGACTGAAGCAAAATTCGAATTTCCATAGCTCTCATGCAAGCTTGTTTGTTGCAATGCCTTCCAAAATTTTGCTCATGGGGGAAAAGAACAGCAAATATTGGTGGCAAAACTGAGTTTGACTAAACTTGTAATATTTTCAGTAACAGTAGTTCCTGGCAATATTCTTTCTGAGACTAAAGAAGGTGTAAGATTACTGAGCCGGGCAGGAGGGATTAGCTCCACAAGGGAGGTATCTCCCTGAGAGATTCAGGGGCTTTTGCTTTGCTCATCACCAGCAGTGATGGGTGGACATCCACTGTTCAAGTCATATATTGCTCCATTAGAACAGACTGTGGCTTAAAAGAAAAAAAAGCTACATTTAGCTTACCATATAAAACTTGCAGTCATCTGTAAGAACTTGAAAAGCATCCAGCTGTCCCCAGTGAACGCAGACTTCAGCTCTTAATATCACCGTTCAGTAAAACTGGTTGATAAAACATCATTAATGGTTTTGTACTGAGGTGTTGAAGTAAGTGCCTTAGTTTTTGAAGGGGCTTTCTGTAGCTGAAAGTGCAGGAAGTCTTCAAAGGGGTCTACTTCGTGTTACTCAGTAAAAAACAACTGAAAACTATGTTCCACTGGAGTTCAGCATTTGGAATTCAAGTCGAGTTAGAATTGCATTTCTTTCTGGAAGGACAAGTTAGCACAACTGGAAAAAAAATAATTACTTTCATTGGGTGAAAGCCACGGGCAGACACTGTCCAGTTCTAACTCTATGCCTGCTGAAGTAAGTGTCCTTTTAGAAGAAACCCCGTTTCGCCTTTGCTCAACAGTGCAGCTGACAAAAGCACCCTCAAAGCCAGATTTTGAAATTAAAACAGTGCCAGAACACGTAGACAGTTAATAGTCCTCCACCTTAGCTACTGGGAACAAGGACTGAGACCAGATAAACTTGTTTTCCTTGTGATCACCAGCTCTATAAGAAGGCTGGCAGCTTCCTAGCATTAGTCAGTGAAAAGGTTTATTCTCTATTTGGTTCTTCTACAGCATAAAGCCTGAAGAGGTTGAGCCAGAATGTCTTCTGAAGGCTTTTTGAAGGAAATGCAAACCATTGGTGAGAAGTTTCTCCTTAAGCTCCAGAAACTGCCCAAGGCTGACCCGGTGGAGATTGTGTCCTTTTGTGTGGTTCTTCTGTTTATCGGTGAGTTTATTGGTGGAGGCAAAGGGTGTCAGAATGTCTCTTCTCTCCTATGAGGGCAGCTTGCTCCACAGTCTTTGTTGGTGGGTTGGTGTTTTTGGTAGTTGTTTTCCAGGCTGTGCTCCGAGGCCCAGTTTAATTTCTAGGTAATTCTTTAATCCTCAGTGTGTATGCATGCAGAGCACTATAGGCAACTGTATAGCTTTCCCCAAAGCTCTCATATTTAAGCATTAGTTTAAACAGCAGTATTTTAACCAACCCAGAGCTGCTGCAATGTTTTGATGCATAGGAGATAGTTTATGACAAATGGTAGCAGGGCATCTCACTGCCGCCAGAAGACACTTGAAGTCTGAGACTCTGAGTGTCATTCCTGCGCTTAGTTCAGTGGAAGCCAGCGTGCTTCAGACGAGCCTATTTATTCTCCTCTGGTAATGGCAAGATCCGTCCTGCTGCTCTGTGGGGATGGCATGGAAGGAATAACAAAGAGCTGCTTGATCAAGGGGGATGAAGTTTGTTTAGACAATGAGAAAACAAGCAGGAAGGAAGACAGGCCCTCCCCCTCAAAGAGGTACACTTTGCTCCCAGCCAAAAGGAAGGGTGTGTATCCAGCCTGGACACTCCTCCCTGGGCTGGAATTCAGAAAGACACACCTGCTACTTTATTTTTTTCATACCTACAGCTGGTTCCCCACAGGTCCGGTAACCCGGCAGCCCAGCTCCAGACTTCTAAGGAACACACGCACACACGTGCACGTTCACGCACTTCTATGTGTTTTGCAGGATTAAACATGTCATCCTTTTCTATTCCAGATAAACATATCCCTCCCAACACGAACCATTATGTCTAGTGTAGAATAACAATAAGTTAGCCTACTGCTTTGCAAAACAAAACCCTGGCTTTGAAGTATCTATTTTCTCAAGCTAAATACAGAAGAAAGAATAAAGCCAACCCAGTCATGAATATCTATCCTCGTTAAAGGGTACACTGCATGCACTCTTCAGAAATGCAACTGCCAGTTTGACTAACCAAGTTCTCTCAAGTTGCTTCTGACATAACTATGTGGAGAGTTGGATCTCCATCTTTTCCAGGCACGCAGCTCTACTTACTTGCTGCATTACATCTCCGAAACAACAGCCCATTAGGCAGGTAAAGATATGCCCCCGCGTGGTTTGGTACATAGCTCTTAAGATCATGAAATATCCAGTAATGACTGCCCAGATTAAATGGATAACTAATACAAGGGAGCAGGAACTTAGGAGGAGGGAGGTGGGGATATACGGGGCGGGGGGAGGGGAATCGGCAAGAAACCAGGCTTTATTCATTCTGCTGCTTACCAAACAACTTGGAGGAGACATAGGGTTACTCTCCAGTGATTGCTACTATGTCATGAAGCAATATCCTTTGCTTCTCTTTCCAGTTACTGTTCTGGTGCTCATGATCATTGCCTGCAGTTGCTGCTGCTATAGTTGCTGTAGCTGCGACGGACGTCCTGACCACAGACGTAGGAAGATCCAAGTCCGCCCAATTGCCCATTCATGAAGTGCAACAAGAGGTGACACAACCTACTATCAAGGACATGCATGGACGTCATGATTCAGTCCTATGGGAATTACTTTCTACAGTAGCTCACTGAAAATGGCAATAACAGTATTAATTAATATGACTCAGAAGACCAGAAATCACAGCATGGAACGCCTTCTTTCTGTGACAGCCACCACTGGGCTGCGTGGCATGACCAGAAAGGTAACACTACTTTACCATCACTGTCTCCCTCTTCTGGGGTGGGGTGGGGGTGCGTGGACACATGTTGCTGAGAAAACAGACACGCTTTCCCAATGATAGCCCTGCAGCTGGACCAGCCAAGGATTCTCTTTGTGAGCATGGAGCCACAGACCAAAGCAGAGAACACGTACGCTGCCACATGCTAGGCAGCACCCACTCTCTTCACAAGTGGTTAATCGAGAAGGATGATGCTGTGCGCTAGCAAAACCCACTGACATCACTGGGAGGTCCACATGCCCACTACATCTTGGATCAAGCCCAAACCTGTTCTCTTAAAAGCCATCTGCAAGAGACACATTTAGCTGAGATGTCTCCTCAAAACAAGTTGTGGATCTTCTGATCCAGACATGCCAGCTGAGGCTCTGAGTACAGCTGGTAACAAATGCTCCCTGGTTTATTTCATCGGTGTTACAATGATGTGAAATTGCCAAAGAGAAAAATCAGATCATGTGCAATACCCTTTGTAAACAGAAAGATGAAGGCAAAAGGGAAAAACTCACCAATACTACAGCTTAATTTGATCATTCTGCTGCTAAATGTGCTCCCTCCCCACGCCCCGTGTTCTGCTTTTCTGCTTATTGCAGGTGAATGGTCCTTATAGAGCATGGGAGTTGCAGGAGATGAACAAATCCCTATCCTTACTTGAGGAACCTGTGTGCCTGACTCCCTGCACTGTGTGCAGTTTATTTTAGTGGACATAAACATTACGCCTAAGGTATGATTATTAGCATACAAAAGGCATTTCAGAGGACTGACATACAGTATGGTAACCGTCACTTCAGGGTATACATGCAGCAGCTGACAGCGGGTATTGCGACAGAGCAGAGCCAAGAATGGTCTGTTTGGCTGAAGTTAACAAGTGCAAATAAATCCCTTTTCCATGCTGCAGCCACTGTGTATGTCTGGTTTACACTTCGGTGAACTTCAGAAAGGGATTTATGTAAGTACAAGGTTATGGCGCAGGCCACAACTTTCATAACTGGGACAGCCAAACGGAAGACCATTATACTGCACCTAACATTGTAAGCCACTGGTCTTTCAGCCCCAAACGTGAAACCAACCACCTTTATGAGAAGGTAAAAAAAGTTACATGCATATAGATAAGTCATCTTCTACCCTTGTATTTCAACTGCTAAGTGTAGAGGAGTCAAAGGGATTACACATATATATAGCAGAGCCAACATCTAGCTAGAAAGAAAAGAATCATCCAGTTTGTAACAGCGGGCTTTTAAATATTCTTCACAGTTCAGAAAGGACAAAAAAATGAAAACTGTGTAAAGAAACCTCTTTTCTCTGATGCCTGCACCCAAATTAGTAAAAAGCACATTACAAGAGTAGCTTCTTTTAATTTTTGCAAAGAAACTAGATTTAGGTATTTTGCATTTTTGTACTGCTGCACATTGGAGTGTATCTGCAGCCAGCGACACAAATTCCTCAAACTACCAATGTTACTTTTAAATTAATAAAAAGAAAAACTTTCCAGCAGAAGATGAGGATGTTCCTTAGAAAGTAAATATTTGCGCCCCAACTTGACAACTGCCAACACAAGACTGCACTAGTATGAGCATGCACAGTTACACTAAGACTAACAAAGCGCTGGCCTTTATTATGCTGTCCCAAAGCTCTCACTCCCAACCAATATGTTAGGGTAGGATAAGCTCAAGCATGGCATCAGTTTAATCAACATTCAGAGATGCGTCGCACTAACCCCTCTGTCAGAGATGTCTTTGCTCATTTCACTTAGAAACAATTGACAACCAAGGTGACACAGGAAGTCTCAGAACCTCTTTTGCAGGGGACAGACTCAACAGACGTTTCTGTATCTAAGTTAAGTCATGAGACCTGTGAAAGAACAGAGCTTACTTTCTTTCCTAGCTTGTGCTAGACAGTGCCAGCTACAAGAATTAACAGAATCCCATTGAGAAATGTTTCAGCAGCATGGAACCAGTCTGCGTAACAGTCAGGAAGAAGCTCAGTGGGCTGGAAACGTACCAATGACTGACAGGTTGCTGTCACTAGGATCAAGCTGCCAGGCCTTATCTCAACAGGAAAAGCTACAAATACATGTTTCCCAGAGGTGTTACAAGGTAAACCACTGACATGCCAGGCTGGGGGACAAGAGAAATGGCTCCTGTCTTATCTCTGCCACCGTAAGTTCCTGAATTAGAAGCAGTGAATAAACACAGCACTGTTAAAAAAAGAGGAGAGAAAATTAAGCAATTCTCTAAAGAATTCAGGTGGCTTTCTGGAGCAGAGGAGCACCACCACCAGAGGAGGGGTCCCTGGACCGATTTCTACATACTTGCCTGGACCTCACAGGCCTAATATTCTGCTTTGTACCATTTTGTGTCATTGTACTCAGCTGGACTATTCCTATACTTGGTATTTAGATATGCCAGTTGCTTGCCTGGGCTGGGTGGCATCTGCTGCCTTCTTGCATGCAACAGATCAGGTTGGCCTGAAAGATGCCCAGCAAATCCCCAGCTTACTGCAGCTCTTCAGTTTCTGTTGACTAGAAACATGCCAGTCTCTGGGTCGCTGCTCACCACTCACAGAAGCATTTGTGTTTTTGGCTTCAATCATTACCCACATAAAGGGACCTGGAACACCCTGAGCAGTAGTGAGGATGGATCCTCTCTGTTTCAAAAAGCAGAGGGAGATTCAGAAGAGCACAGACTAAGGCGAGACTGCTTCAAACACAGCATCTTCTGTACATGTTGTGAAAGCCTGAGTAAGCCTAGAAGGAACTGCAAGGGAATACACTTACTTCAGTCCTGATGATACAAATGTTGAAATAGTTTCTTTCCCTGAGGAACCTAAAAGAGACAGCGAGGCCAGCTTCTCCAGCAGAAGTGGTTGAAGTTCTACTGATGACTTAATGGAATAGTTTCTATTGTGTAACATCATCTCTCTGGTTTCAAAGTGATTTGCTTGACTTGTGAAAAACAAGTTTCCTTTTACACACATGCAGTCTCACACACCACACTCTCCTCCCCTCCCACCTATCTCTAGCACCATCCCTCTGGTCTTCCTCAGTTAGGAAAGCAACAGGGAGTCAGTTTTATTGCAGCTAACAGCAGTACAAGGCTCTGTAATGAGTTTGTCTACCTAAACTGTCACAATGAAGTTTGGACTGGTCGGCAGTCTTGTTCACAGTCTCATTTTAGACATGGCAGTCTCCTAATAGAGCTTACAATACAGATCCAGGAAACAAAGCCCTCTCCTCTCCACCACAACCTGCAGCCTTCCCCAGTCAGAGGATGTAGTGGGCCTTTACAAGCGCTGTAACAGGTGCATGAGTGGATAAAGCCATGGAGAGGAAGAAATGTCTGAGCGACAGCTGAACTAGGTCTTTTTAACTAGGCTCAAGGCCTTTGATTAGATTAGCCACACCTTTGCAGGAAAGTAAGCTGTTAATCATTTACTGCAGTACAAACAGGCAACTTCCATGCTAGCTCTACAAGTCCCCAGGTACAGTAAGGGGGACCCTCACCACAGGCCAAGATCTCTTGGAGGGGGTGCAGAGGAGGCACCAGAAGAAACACCAACTACAAACACAACATCTTCAGGTATTTATAAAATCGCATACAGCTCTCCCATTTCAGGAGATTAACTGCGGTTAGCAAAAGAGACAGGAACTTTCTAGGGTGTACAGTCACACAGGGTTTCTGCCTTTGGGTCTACAGAACTGGTAACTAGGCTGCTCCTTTTTAAAGGCAAAGGAAACTATGCAGAATGGCTTTCATGTCCTATATGCCTGTTGGTTAGAGTGGGCATGGTGATCTGCCATCATTCTAGAAAACAAAGCATGAACTGAATATATGTGGCTGCTGAGAAAGAAACAAAAACTTCAGGAAATTGAAGTGTGAGCTTGCGCTCCTAGTCAAATGTGACTTCCTGGGGGTGAAAAATGCTTGACATCACTAATCCTCTTCCTTACAATATTAAGGATACAGACATAAGGGGCAGCAAGTCAAAAAAATTTTCAAAAATAACAAAGATCTCTTCCTGTATTATGTCTGCACAGTCATATTTGAGAGAAAGTATAAGATATAATCCATCCTTTCCCTTGAGAAGCAAGGAAGCTTTAATAAAACCACAAGATGCTCGCAAAGAGATGCTGGATGTTCTTTAGAAAGCTGATAGCCAAGTCATTATGCAAAGTATCAATGAAAGAGAAGTGTGTAGAACCCACTGAGATCCCAGTTTAAATTATTGCTGGACCTAAGTACTTCATGGGAGGAAAACTTATGCTTCCTTTGCAGAGTAACAGCGTTCCTAAAGCAAACTCTGTTAACAGGAGACCTTTTTTACATAACTAGACTATTTTAAGCCCTATGGGAGCAACAAATTGTACGTGAAGATCTCTGCTTATTGTTGGTGGGGGATTTGTTCATTTTTTGTTTGTTTTTAAATAAGTGTTCATTTAATCTCCACTGTGTTCTTAGAGTTTAAGTACCCAACTCCTTTTTAGAGACCTTTCCAATGGTATCAAGCAAGTTCTTCCACTGAATACTTGTCTTTCATGTATAGGCTGTACAGTTGACAGAGATGAAGGGTTCATACTGAACATGCTGGGAGAGACACTATATTATATTATTAAAAATATTGATAAACTATGATTAAAATAAATCTCAACTGCCAAAATCCTGTAAAGCCAGAAGCTTTCCTCTTTACATATCTGTAGATCTGATTGTGAAACTGGCCTCAGCTATCTTTCTTCTGGTTTATGCTCCCATTTCTGTGAAGGGTGACTGCCTTTTGGAAGAGGGATGACTGCAGGCACAGACAGATGCATGCCTATACTGTTTTTGGGACTGTGGCTCAGAGCATAGAGAGGATGCACCAACATCTGATATTGTTCTTGTCTGCCTCCAGCAGGGTGGAAGCCAGCATGTCATCAGTACAAGCGGCATCCTCAGTCCTGGAAGACCTACAGAGACTGACTGTAACAAGTGACTGGGCTCTTGGAGGGCTAGTCGTGATTGGTACCTTCTGTCTTGTTTTTGTTGCTCTCCTCTTATTTGCTGCCATCTTTGGGTGCTGCTCATCTCCAAGGCACAAACAGAGTGGTGCATAAACAGCAAACCTGAGATGCAGTACTTGGAGCCCTGCAGCTAAGCAAGAATCAGCCCAGCTACAACCTGATTATGTTGCTCATAGAAAGCTTTCTCATCTTCTCTCCCTGCATGGTTATTTCTCCCCATGCAACTTTCCTGCATCAAGAGCAATGCACCAATGCCAGCAAGTTGTTCTGCAAGTCCACAGTAAACTTAATACATAAGGCTATCTGTGTTCAGGAACTGCATAACTAGCCAAATACCAAAGTCAACTCATCTCTGCCTGATTTTCATCTTTCAAGCAAAACCACTGGTTAGAGGTGGCAAATGGTCAGCCACCACCTAAAGCTGATAAAGATGTCTTCTGCTGCTGCAGTTATATGGGGTTTTTTTTTCCATCTTGCAAATGGGCAACAGGAAACTCTGACCAGCAAAAGCTTTGTCTAAACCCACTCTCTAAAAGCAGCTTATACCATTGTTCTCCTGTCATACTTGGACAATAGCCTAAATATACTATCAAAAACTTGCTTGCCAGTATACAAGTCTGTCTTTATTCTTATTTAGAACCTTGCAAGGTCAGAGTTTCAGGTTTGCTTTCACTGTTTGGATAGTGAATAGAACTGTATTAATTCAAAATGTAAAAAAGAAATGCAACGTGGTGTTCCTTTACATAGCATCATAGTCTCCTGTACAGTTATGAGCAGGGAAGCCAGTCAGTGGTGCTGCAATACACGACTCTGGGATGCATATGGCATGTTATACAGTAGGAAGAGGGTACCAAGCTGGGGGAGGGAAGAAGTAGTATGGGAGACGTGATTTCTAATTAGGTCAGTGCTATTCCCCTTACAGAAATCTCTCTTTTATGTATCTAATGAAATCCTATTTCCATTACTATTCATCTGAGCAAAGGAGAATGTTTTCTCTCTGCCCTTGCTCAGTTATTGCCTGACTGCTGCAATGCAACTCTAGAGAAGCTCCTTACTTCAGATAGCAATCAGGCTCTTTACAGCATGCATGAAGTGGGAGATGCTGTAAGATGGTTACATGGAGCCTAACTCATGCCCTCACTGGGACACCACCCTGGAATGTCCTGTGACTGCTTCTGGCTTGTACAAGGTTAGTTCAGTGATCCCAGTCCAGTTCTTACGGCCCTGGTGTCCATTCCAAGAAATGACTGTCACGACTAACTCCTGATAACCAGCTTAGGAATCAAGGAGAAACAGATACCAAGACAAGGTTTCCTCAGGTTAGCATCTAACCAGATAGATACAGCTGCCTCTCAGATTATACAAAACCCAGACACTGCTGTGAGCTGGTAACACACACAAGAAGGAGCAGAGCTGCTTAGCCAAGTAAGCGAATCAAACTCTTATAGCAAGAAGCCCCCTAGTTGACCATTTTCAGTTACTGAGCACATACTGCTCTCTTACTGGCAAAATTGTAACTTTGATGTCTTATCCAGCATAGAATAGCAATTAGTACTATTACAGCTTACAAGTCCTGAACAATGCACGTTGAGGTTGCTAGTCTGCATTTAGATTGCGCACGTCCATAATTTGGGCCTGTTTCTGAAACTTTCTAAGCACCATCAGCTCCTTCTAAGGTCAATGAGAATCATGGGTACCTACTACTTTGCAGAGTGGAGCCCCTGAGATTTAGAGAAACATTAAGTCTAAATGCTTCCATCCCAACAGCTGATTAGGCTGTTTGTCTCCTTAGAAGAGAGATGATGTAGTGAAGGAGGAAAGAGTCAAAACAAAAGCAAATGCAACTAAGTCAACCCATCATCAAAGATAGAACATAGTAAAATTCATAGCTAGAGGAGTTATAGTTTAACTCCTGTCACTTGGTCAGGCTCCAAGACCAACATCTCAGTTAACTCGGAGGTGGGAGTGAGTGAGAGATGTCTCAGGGACACCTTCCTCAGTCCAGACAGCAAAATATCAGGCGATTCATTCAGTATGTTCTTTTTCCTGGACATGCAAGATCTCAGACATAACAGTGCCTCAGAAGGGATAGGGCATGGTTTCGCCAACATTAAACAGTGTTTGAAAGAAGTGCACTCACCCCAGCTCCTCGCAGAAGTTCACAATAGCATCAAAAGCTGTCATCACAGCTTTGTCAGATTCTTTTAAAGTGCCTTTTTTTTCCTGAAAGTAGATGGGGACAATAACTATAGTCTTCAATTTAAATATAAACAGATAAAGTAACTAGCCAAATCCAACCCTTCTGATCAATATGGCAAACAGATACAGACACCATCCTGTCTCTGCTCCACACTTCTGCTCACCCATGCCTAGTCAATAGAGCTGGATCTGGCAGCCCTTTCCCTTCCTGCTTCACTCCCTTCTGCTATCCCTTGAAACAGGGCTACAGACAGCTCTAGACCCAGAAAAACTCATTTCATCTTTGCATATTCAGAGGTCACTGCAGGCAAGAGGCAAACCAGATCAGAGCAAAGGCAGCATATCTAGGCAGGTGGATACTACTCTGCAGATCCTACCTGGATGTTAGAGAGCTCCTTCTTAATCAGGAAGCTGACTTGATCCCGGTCATTCCTTGAGTAATAGAGGCGGCAGCAGGATGGTTTCCCATCTCTCCCAGCTCTGCCAGACTCTTGGTAATATCCAGCCATTGACTTAGCAATATTCCAGTGGGCAACAAATCTGCACGTGATAAGACAACAGGAAACGTAAGGCTGCAGGTTTCTCAGATCACTGCATACATGATTGTATTGTTCATGGACATCAACAACCGTAAAAAAACAGGGCAGCAAAAGCATAAAAGGCAGAGGACTTAGCAGAGCAAGGGATTTTGCACACAGAAATTTAAGACCTCTTAACACATGAGACACAAGTACAGCAACAGAGCTATAAGAAAACAAATGCATCTGAACAACATGTGAGCAGCATGTCACCCCAAATGGATGGAAATAAATGGGCACATGAATATCCCAAACACGCATTCAATTGTACAGCTGTGAAGAGTGAGAATAAGGACATTGATTTAAGGAGTTTGGGAGATTTTACCATAAAATAGAGCATTAATTAAAAAGTCCTATTTATTTTGTGGAACACAATTTGAACATTACAGAACACAATTTGAAATACTCGATTTTAAAGACACTTCTTTGCCAACGAAGTCTGCATGGGAAATTCTGTCTCACCAAGCTCCCTTGTAGATGAGGGCACCCTTCCCAGCCAGCAAATAAGACTATGAATCACTACTAAACTGCATGTAATCTCTGAAGGAAGGTTTTCAACACATCACTGCAAGACTGCTTTAAACCTGCTTGTACCTGAATATTCAGCAATTCAGCTTATACTTGTGTTGAGAAGATTTTACAGTACAGTAGCGCTGCCGATGTTTTAAATACCAGTCTGCCTCAAAACCAGCATGTCCCAGGGGCAGGTATGATGCATATGGGTGTGGCAAAAGATTAAATGACAAAAGCAAGCAAACATGTTTCTTCAAACACAAACACTCCAGGAACAGGCCAGGCAGGAAGCATCAGAGCCCTACACATTTATTCCCCATCAGGAAGTTTACTGAAGGAATTGATAAATAATCTCAAGCAAAACTGAATTAGCAGTGAAGAGAGAGAAGCAGATTCCATCAGAAAAAGAGACACCACCTCTGTTTCCCCTTTTGTCCAGAAGAGTCACCTCCAGAACTTGTCAGATCTCATTTTACTCAATAATATACGCATGAGTACTCAGAACTTTGCCAACATAGAGCGAAGGCTAAGCAGCAGTGCCTTGTTGCTTAGGCCCCTTTAACCTATTAAAAAACATCCTGTAAAGAGTCATTTAAACTCCATTCCTTGAAGACTAACCAGATTACAAGTATGTTTCAGCTATATTTCACTCTCAAGCCGCCCTATGCTTTTCAGTTACTCTTTGCCTTTTTTAATGACAACTGTACCGAACAGGGCAGAGTGGTTTCAGCAGGTCATTAATTCATCCTGCTATTCTCATTCCTCTGTTGGGTAACATGCATCAAGCAGTAAAATAGTCTGTCATTGCTATGGGATCCTGTTATCTGTCAGCACAGTGACACAGACAGAAGGATGGCACAGTTGTGAACTGATGTAATTGTCTCAGTGATGTCCTGCCCCTCTCCCAGTGTTCAAAGCAATTACTTTATGTGGATTTTAGAGTAAAGATTAGGTCTGTGTGGGGTGTTGTGTGAGCTGCTCCTGAGTTATCCCTCTACTAAGTCATCACAGCTCACAGTACTAACTCAGCACAGCTATATTGCGGTGCAGGAATTCTAACAACACAGAGCAATTATGGTGACAGTTAGAAGTCCCAGAGGAACAGCAACTGAAAACATGTGCAAAGTTTCTGTCCTTGGACTAGAGCTATATTTTCTACACGGTAATTGCCATTTCTGAACTGCTAATTTTCTCCCCTTTGCATTGTAGAAGGAGGTCTCTAAAAAAAGCTGCCTCTGACTATTTTAGTGGAGGATGTATGAATTATTTTAGGTGCAGATTTTCTTCCCTCTGTTTTTTAACAGCAACTATTGCACTAAAAGAAGTGAAAGGGACAGCTGTGATTGCATCGAGATGGCTCTTTTTGAAACCCTGGAGGGTGTGGCAAAAAACAAGCATTCCTCCAATTTTCTTGGTTTTGAAGACGACCGGCAAAGAGGAGCTCTGGTGCCTTGTTTTTAATTTCTTTACAAAACCCTTCCAGGTTTGTTTTTGCTGCTTCTAAGATAAAAAAACTCCAGCTCTGTTTTTGTGGGTTTTAGCAAATGTTCACCAGGCATTTTAGTCAGATGTATCAGGTAACAGAGAGACCGAGGCTTTCCCTTCCCACTGCTCAGGTTTCAGGCTCTGGTGGTGCACAACACAGACTCACACACCTGACGTTTGCTTTGTCTACTCCCATTCCAAAACTGATGGTTGCAACAATAACTGGGATCTTCTCCTCCATCCATTCATTCTGGATTGAAGTCCTGTCAGCTGCCTTGAGTCCTGGGAAGGGAAAAAGAGGGAAGGAAACAACAACAACAGGAAAAAAAAAAAGAAAAGGAAAAAGAAAAGAAAAAAGAGGATTTTCTTCCGCCTCCATTCCGCGCCAACCCCCTCACTAAAACAGACTGATGTACACACTCCTCTCTGCCCATGTTTAAAATGGCCTGCGATCAAGCAGAAGTCAACACCAGCTTTTTCTATTCCAAAGAAAAAAATTCAGATCCCTCCTGGGATAAAAGCAGTTGTTATATTTAGGCCATGCAAGATCCAACAAAACCAACAGTTCTGGAGTGAAGGGAATGCCATTCTGTTGAAGGCCCTGCACCTACCTCACAGACCTGATGCGTGAACATCAGACACATTGCAGACCATGCCTAGAAAGCTGTTTTCTAGGTAGCCCCAACCCAGGCTTAAAGGTGGTACAGTTCAGTTCTACCAGCTACTGAGAGATGCAGATGCAGCTTCCAATACCTGCGTGATAGGCCTTGGCTTTCACTCCTCGGTAGCTCAATTCAATAGCCAGCTGGTCACACACATCCCTCATCCTGCAGTACACAATGCCACAACCGGAGTACACCTGGGCAGACAGGAGAGAAAGTCCATGACACTGTCTGAAGCCAATCAACAAAGCTGCAGTCATTAGTATGGTGGAGACAGAAGGGATGACTAAAGCTCATCTCTTCTCCAAGCTGATTCCCCAGCAACTCAAAGATAGTGTTGCAGCACAAAAGTAAACCAGACATAAAGAGAGTTTCCTTACAAGTCCTACAAGGCCTAACATTGACCAAATACCGTCCCCCAATCCTCTCCCAGTGGGCACAAGGCAAGAAGCAGTCTCCCTGTGCTTTACAGATAAACTCAGGTGCAGAGGCTGTAACTGAGTAACTGAGAGTTATTTCAGGAATTAGCGTTACAGCAGGAAATTCAATACAACACTCCAAATGCTTCTAGTGTGGTGAGGGTCAACAAAAGAGCAGAACACCATCAAACATACAATGATCGCCTGCGACTTTACAAACCAAGACAGAAATGCTAGTCGCATAATCCTAATCCATTTTCTTTTACACCAACCCCTCTCTGAGGACACCTCTGAAAGGAACGCAGCCTTCACATTCTACCTATTTTAGAGGAACTAAAAAATATACGTGAGCACTTTTAGAGGAACTAAAAAACATACGTGAGCGCCTTCCTTCCGGGGACCTTCTCCTTCCCTACCACAGACCTGTCAGGGCCATACCAACCACTGGAAGGTCAGTGACCATTAAGGTAGATTTTGCTCAGTTTAGCCTTCTTCCCCAAATATAAAACCTACCCCAGTGGTGTTCTTCACTTCAAGAGCCTTCAGACAGAAATCCTTCAAGTTGGTGTATGGATCAGTCAAGAGCTCTTTGAACTGCACATCATAGAACAAGTTAGATCTGAAGCAAGGAGTCTTAAATGTGGAAAGCGGCTGCTTTAGCTTAAGCGCTGCCACAATATCCTCCTGGACCTGCTTGGTGGCAGTGGCAGTCAAGGCAACACATGGTGTATTGGGTATGCGAGTGCGAAGAGTGCCCAGCCGTAGGTAGTCAGGTCGGAAATCGTGTCCCCACTGGGAGACACAGTGCGCTTCATCGATTATCAGGTAGGACAAGAGGTTTCGGGACACCAGAGAGTTCAGTGTAGGTTGGAAGGAAGAGGCAGCTGCCATCTCTGGGGTGATGTACAGCAGCTTTACTTGGGGCTTCTCACTTGCTAAGTCAGCCAGGATAGTCTTCTTTTCCTGGGCAGAAAGCTTGGAGTTCAGAGAGCAAGCTTTGATCTTCAGAGCCAGCAAGTGATCCACTTGATCCTAGAGTAAATACAAAATTAGAATTAAATTAAAAGCAAATGGATATAAAGAAAGTCACCATCACCAAGAAAGACTACTAGGGAGATCCAGGTGAGGCCCCAACTTCCACCTCCAGGATCGAGTGTCAGGACAACATACACCTACAGTCTGGGTATTTAGAACTTCAACTCTAGATGCCTTTATCTTCAACTGCGAGCATATCTGTCCAGCTCTAACATCCAACTGCATTTTTGTGCATCCATTCACTTTTTGCTGCTAGGGAACACCCGCAGTCATCTGTGCAAAATAACTCATCATAGTCACAGTGAGCTGAAACAAGCCACCAACGCGTCTCAGGATTTACACTATCAAGTTGTCACGCATGGAAAATGAATACCACCACCCTACAATAACACAGTGCATTTCATTCCAAAATAGGTAAAGGATGTTATAAACACCGCTGAGATATGATGAAATACAAGAATCACGCAAATCACCACTGCAACAGAACCAAGTCTGGATGAGAATCGTGCCATGAAAACTGAGAAGAAAACATGGCATCGCATCCAGATACATCCAGATGAACCCTGGGCATATAAATTCACCTCCCTATCCCTACACTGAGCTGTTCACTTGCACTTGACTAGCACATACATTTCAGAAGATATGAATAGTCCTGAAAAATGGGTATCCATTATTTCACTCAATAACGGGTTTCAGTGATTCATTTAATATCCGTTGTTTTCTATTCCCAAAGTCAACTCTCAGCTTTCCCTATAATAAACTACACAGACTAAGCTCTTGAAGTTTGGCTACACTGAAATACATCATGGTAATTTCAGGCATAGCCACCCCATCTCAGGGCTTGATGAGAAGACCTCTGAAGGTTCACTCCAGCTCTGTTCCCTAAGACTCACTGAGCCCGTCTCAACCAATTTGTCACTCTGACACATTCTGCTTCACCTGCAAACCTTATAGTGGTAACTTTTTTAACCTCAGATTAAATTTTTCTGATAAAAAAATTTCACTGATAAAATATTGCCTATGCTGGAGCTTAATTAGAAATCCTCTCACTTGGAACAAATTCACTATTTATAACACCTTTCTGAGATGTATCACCAAGCCTGCTCTTAATTCTTAAAATGTATTACATTAAGACTGTAAAGCAATTAAAAAAAACACCACAAAAACGAAAACAGCAGTCTACAACACCAGATATCATGCAATGTTAATCAGATGCTTTACAGAAGTCTTAGTGATGCTACAGGTGCTCTTATAGGGAGGTGTTTCTCCCAAATAGTAGAAAAGGCAAAATACAGAGGGGAAAAAAAGGTCTCACAGCTGAAAGTGCTCAAGGAGCAGCTCTGCTAAACCAGCTTTTTCCCATGACAGAAAGACTGACTGCAACAAAAAGACATTTTGATGCAGAACAAATTATGCCTTCAAAGGCAATTTCATCATTCCCGGAGTTATTACTTTATAGGTAAATGGCAGTTTTCTTCTGAGGAAAGATCCAGTTTGGTCCATTTGAGGTATTCTACTTTGCTGCTTCTGTATAGCATGCTAGAGGTAAAAGACAACTGGAAAAAATGGAGAAAGGCTCAGTTATAAAAACCACCAGGCTACTATTAAAGAAAAACCTCCTTTTAGAGAACTGCATAGTATCATACCAGAGCTACTCTGCTGTGCAGCTAAGTTGCAGTCTCTTCACCTATCACCAGGGTAAGGAAAACACACCGAGACATCAAGATGAGAATCCAGAGGCAGGCCAACAGCAGAGACTCATGGATAGAAAGACAAGAGGCAGCTGTGCCTCCAGCGTCTCCCGACCCCCTTCACTGACTGCTTTTCCACAGCTAACGGGAGACAGTTACCTGAATCAGTGCAATCAGAGGTGAAATGACAATGGTGATGCCCACTGCCAGAACTGCAGGAAGCTGGTAGCACAAGGATTTCCCTGCCCCTGTGGGCATGCATACAAAGACATCCTTCTCGCCTGCAAAGACAACAGAAGAAAGCTCAAGGCTACTGAGTGGTGGGGAGTTCCCAGGGCTCTGTCTGGAAGGGTGGGCACGAGGGCTTGTAATCTGTGAGAAAGAGCACATATGTGCATGTACTGTGTGGCATACCAACAAAAGACACTTCATTTTAGGTTCTAAAAGCATAGCAATACTTTGCATGGCTGCAGTGGTATTCTTCAAAGAATCTCTGATCGCTTTGTAAACATTTAGAAACAGCCTTACAAAAGTACCAGAAGATACACAGAAACCAAGACAAAGAGAAGTTAAACAAGTTATTCATGCTAATTCTCTTGCAGACGAGCTCCTTTCACTCATTTTACAGACCTCGTTACCAAATTACCAGCCCCATGACAGATATTTACCACATCCTCTTAAAGCTTATCCCAGAAAGGTACCTCATAAGAAATAAGGGTTGGAAATCTTAACCACATAGATAATATCATGCAGTTAGTAACTGTCACTGCGCTAAGCAATATCCACTTCAAGTCAGGGAGATGTCAGGGCATGCAATGTTAACAAGCAGAGACACCCTGCTGACAGAACGTGGCTTTTGGCCGGTCTGTTATCACAGCACATCTGCATAGCTGCTGGCGATAGATGAAAACTGGGACTATATCCTGAGTGCCGAGTTTGACACTGTTCTGATTTGCATTGAGAGACCTGTCAGGGGAGCTGATGGTTGGCAGCTTGTACGCGTGAGCTGCCTGTCCAACCAACAGCGGTATGTTGGTGGATGCGTTAACGCCAGCAAAATCATGTTTCTGATAACGGCCACATGATTCAGAGAAGAGATATAATCTATGCCAGGAAATCAAGTCTTCTACTGGTATCATCTCTGTCTAACATTGTCTACAACAAGGACAGGTTTACTCTGAAAATGTATAAATGTAAACAGTTTTGACCTCATCTGACCATAAACATGCTGGCAGATGCCACCAGTGGAGATACCAGCAAGACTGTACTTTAAGGTTTCCTATTTTCTGGTTGATGCAATAGTGGGGTTACAAAACAAATGCAAAGGAGAACAGGCAGGGCAAAGCCGTGCTCAGAGAGCTTGTGTGCAGCGCACGCTCGCACTCCTACGCCACGGAAATGATCTCCGAGCAGAGGAGACCTGGGAGGGCTTGGAAGGCCAGGTGACCCTGCCTAGTCCAGGTGACGCGTCTCCTCAAAACATCCACAATACCAACTCCTGCAGTACCACCCTCACAGGAAGATGGGAAACCAGACATGTTTCACATCTTTCCGATGCTGAGCCTCACCTCTTGCCACAGTCATGGTCGCACTTTCCTGCAGGGAAGTCTTGAAAGACTCAAACGCGAAGACCTTTTGCAGTGTTTTCCGGACCCTGCCTTCCAGGCCCGGGGGAGCCTCGCCGCTCATCTCAGAGAAGCTGTGAACAGTGCAGGAAAGCTGTGACCAGTGCAAGGAACCGATGCCAAACCCCAACCCCATCCCCCTCCTCCGGTCGAGGCCTGCCCTGTCTCGCCACCACCTCCGCGACCTCCCCCGTGGCTGCCCTGCCAGGCTCCCCCCTCTTTTTAGCCCCCCCCGCAGATGCTACCCAGGCCCCCCCACTGGAGGGGACGCCAATGTCATTTATTTCGGGACACCCCTCCCCCCCCGAGGCC
>NW_009228287.1:21899-27948 GCF_000690835.1 Fulmarus glacialis | reverse complement strand
CGCTGCTGACACCTGGGCACGGACACCCCGTACATACACTCAGGGCCAGAGATTGGTCCCGGCTTTATTTAATTCACTAATACAGGTGTAGCCACTGTAGATAATGGAAGTGAGTAACTCCAGAAAACAGCTCCATTTTCTAAGGTTTGCTAATAACATCTCTCTTTTTTCCCAGTAAGTTACAAAATGTTGGGAGTAGGTTTTCCTGGAGCCTTTTGAAGGGAAGGACCACCTGCGGGTGTTGGCAGAGGATGTGCCTCCAGCTGGACACGTGCCTCTGCAGGCCAGGCAGAGCAGCCTAGGGCATGGCCGAAGGGCTTCTCCCAGGGCTGATGCACCCCATGGCTCAGGTGTTTCATGGCCTAAAAGTCTACCAACTGATCGTCATCTATTAAGGGATGCCTGTCTGAGACACCAATGTAACCAGAGGAATCCCACACTGAGATCCTAAAACGCCGATGTAAGCAGGGGACTTCCCAATTGATATTTGAATACATTTTGAATAAAAATTTGAAGTGACAGGTTTATTAGGGTTTGTTTTTTTCCTCTTAGTATTTTTTTTCTTAATATGAAGAGTTATTTTTCCTTTGAGCCATGTTCATAGCTGTGTCTGCGTGTCTGTGTCTGAGATAGAGAAGGAGCTAAGGAAGGGACAAGGGATTAAGGAAAACACAGCTGAAAGGTACATTTCCGACCCAGGCTTTCTCTTGAAGATCATTTGTCATTTCACAACCATCTTTCAATTTTGAGGCCTTTTCTTCAGAATGCTCTTTCTTGGGATTCCCAATTGCCTGACTACTCTAGAGGTCATTAACGTCAATCAGTTCTGAATGCATGAAATGTCAAGGAGGTCTTGTTTTGTTTAGTAAAATGTTCATCTGACTGGTTTTTGCTGTAATTCCTTTGGCAGGAGACCCGGTTCCACACTGTTTTCACCAGAACAGTAGCCTGTCCCACTCTCTGAGCAGCCCCTCTGACCTCTCTGAGCCTGAAGACGTTCCTTGCCAGAAGCATCCCAGACACTCTCTCCTCCTCTAATGTGCACACACCAGGATTCCTGGCTTGAGGCACCTGGCTCAATCACAACTGCTAAGCTTTCTTGGAAATTCAACCACAGTTTCATAATTCCAAGGCATGTGTTCATTTTTTCTTTCATGTTGAGATGAGAAAACATGGGTTTCTGATCTACTGTGATGGAAATTCCACCGTGCCTATAGCTGTATGATTCTTTTGTTCCCTAACCCGGAAAAGGTACTGGAGACTTTGTGGGCTTCTCATGTGATAAACACAGATTTATTCTCGATTTCGGTCAGTGCCTGCATCAATGAAAAATTTATCATTTTTACCAAAGTTAAATTTGTATCTTTGCAAGAAGGCTTTTTGTTTCTAAGTATTATTAATCCAGGGTGACTAACATAACCTGGAAACCTGGAAGCTGAACATTCCCTTTACTCCAATTTTTTACACAGCCAAGTTCAGAGAACTTTTTACTAAAAAAGAGATCCACCTCTGGATGTTTCCCCTTGTCATCACATCACTAGTGTTGATTACTGTACCCAGTTACCTGTAGTAACAGACGAGACATCAGTAATCCTGCCCTGGCTGCAATATTTTTCAAAATCTTGTGCCACTGTCAGATGTATTTAATATAGTGCATTAATAAATAGAACTCAGAATTTTTCGGTGCTTAGAGTTTTGGAACTGAATAACAGTTACCCTTTTGAGGCTGAAGACAAAATTGATCAGAGGCCCCTACTAAAGGCTGAAGACTTTTAGGGCAGACTCTCATTTTAGTTTAGCACATTCCATTCATTACTTCTGGCTGGAATGAAATAATCAGTAATGCATAACCCTACACAAGCTGTAGGCATTTTAGATGTACCTAGGAGGCTCAACAACGTTTGAAAATCGATGCTTTTGAAAACTCTCCTTAATGAAAAGCCTACTGTCCTTAACACTCAATGTCTAATCGTGCAACCTTGTCTACAGTGCCTTCTGCCAGGCTTAGAAGGAAAACTAAATGGGATTTGTGAGTGGCTGCAGTGGATGAATTGACCTGTTTAAAAATGCTCCTTTATAAAAGTCCTTCCATTCCCCAAGATCCATGTGAAAAATTCCAGTGATGATTTCCCTGCTGCACTGATGTTTTTTTCTGGGAGATCTTGCTGAGGATAGTTTTCCTTATTTTCTTGGTTTACATGTCTTACCACCTTACATTGATTTCTGAAAGGTTTGTCTGTGGTTCAGGCACAGTGAGAAATCACTCTGAAAGACAATACGAATGGAGGGATTTATCTTACTAAATTCAGATATCATAATCTCACATAGGTCAGCCTTAGCTCCTGGAATTTTAGGCCAAAAAAATGCAGACATTTCTTCTGAGTGTCTCGAGTTTACCTCATCTCCTAGCCTTGTCTTATCTCAGCCAAAGATCCATGAAATTTAAATTACCTGGGATAACTTTGTAAACAGGGAGGGATGCAGAACAGGTTAGATGATTGCCAGATTTTACATGCAAAGGTATGGAAAAAATCATCCTAAGACAGCACAAGACATAGCCCCAAGGCATACACTTTTTTTCAGTGAGATGGGACAAGTTTCAGTACACCATAGCAGCGTACTCCTGCTGAGCTGCATTTCACCTCAGGTGTTTAGCTACGCAAAGGAGTACATAAGCAGACTAGCTGCCTTTGTCACTATAGCAATACAGGGTTATCACCAATCACATCAACACATTTCATCTGAAAACCAGGACTGACATGACAAGAGGTGATATAAACTATAAGTACATTAGAGGAAGGATCAGAAGATGAGTTAATCCCCGACTCAGTATTTTATACATTTATTAGCCTATCTGTCTGCTCATTTATGGGATACTTCCAGTGAATTTACATGTCACTGCTGACCTAAATGATAGACACATTTCTTATGGATTGACAGCCACCAAATGTACACTCTCTTCATACATTCATGCCCTCTAGGATATTATTTTTACGTTCAAAATTTTTAAACAACATAATTCCCATTTATATTTCAAACATAGAATCTCAGTTATAGGATCTAAAACATCAACTAAACTACTCTGTCAGGATGCCTGTTAATTACCAAGGACCCAAGAAGGTTCAGCTCACTTTGTTACTGCTGAAATATCCCCAGGAAATTAAACTTTTGACACATTTAAATGACTTCTCTAAATTATTATTCATACTTTTTCTTTATTTCAGAGCCTAGAATTTTACGGCAATCTCCATTTACAAGTTATGAAAGCAAAGTGTGTAGCTATGTCTACATATTTCAACTATCCTTCATATGGTTACAAGACTGTGGGGGGAGGGGTTCATGCAAAACCCAAGACATATAGAGAGGAACTACAAGTTCTCCATCTTGCAGAGAGAAGGGGACCTGGGACCCAGTTCTTCAAAGGTCTTTATTAGCTCTGAAGGATCGAATCAGTGTCTTGATGAAAAATATGAAACAAGTGTCTACAAGAGCCAGAGGTTTGAACTTGGATTCCCTTCAATTTCATATCTTAATTATAAAACAATCTTTATGTTCCAAGCTGTGCTTAGAGAAATATACTTTCACAAGGTCCGTCTGCCATCTTTACTCTTTGTGCATTTCCACCCATCCTGTTTGCATTAGAGATTTTGTTCAGAATCTCTTTGTTCAGCCAGCATTTTTTCACCTCTGTCAACATGCACATGGAGGACCTGTTTTTGTGGTGATTCATGAGTGCTGGGACCCACCCACCTGGAGGTTGTTACTGGAGCCAGGCCAAGGGCTCTCTTCAAGCTATGTCTGCAAACACGGGTCAAAGTTCATGTTCATTTTGCAGGACTATAATTAGCACAGCAGGTTTAGACAGGAAACTGCTCCCTCTAGACCCAATTTCAAGGCAATTAGGGTTGCGCTCTTTCGCCACGGTGCTTCTGAGCTAGACCCTGTCTGCCCCACAGTAATAATAACAACGGAAGTACCCATTACTGTGCATTGTTGTGGCTTGGCTTTGTGTGACGAAAGAAAGCATATGTTCTAATTATACCCCAACATCAGACCGGGGGGGAGCTTGTGGTGAAGGTGGAGCTGAAGATCCTCAGCAGATTTTCAGTGTGTTTCTATTTTCCAAGGTATTGGCATGTATATGTACTGCAAGTGGGAATTACTTGCACAGGGTAGAAAATCAATACGCAGTCTTAGAGATGTTTCCATCTTGGGTCTGCTGCCCTTCCAGTACTGCTCCATAGGATTTTGGCTTTTTTAAGATGACCACGTGTGTTATAAGAACTGATTTCATAAGTGAAATAATTTAGCCCCATCATCAGATCCCAGATGGCTGCAACATCCAAAGTTCAGGAGCAGGACATCAGTGGCAGAATTTGTCCTTGCACAGAGGATGTACTTTATGCCCCACTTCAGTGCTACTTTGAAGCTCTCTTTCATGTATGTTTCTGCTCTGGCCTTTTGCAAATGTTGGTATTTTCCCAGAACGCTTTTGTACTGCAAGGCACGCCATGACTTCTGGGGGCTCTGTTAAGGGCATATAGGGTAGAACTAAGGTCATGTAAAATAATTAGATTATGCATCTGTTATGCATGTATTCCAAATAGTGAACTAAACTCCTTCTTTGGTCAATCCCAGAGGGAAATTTTTCTCATACTAAGATAGGTGTTTAGAATTGGCTCAATCCCCCATCCCTGTCTTCTTCCATCGACTCGGGAATGTGCCTGTGATTAGCTTAGCTTGGACATCTTAACATTTTTGTGGTCAAACTAATGAACTCTGCCTCTCTTGCTCTCCATGCTGTCTTTAGTATTTAGCAAGTGATGTAGGATTAGACTAACTGGCAATTGGTAAGAATAAAACTGGAAGGAGAATGACATCATTAAAAAACCCATGATTTTTGTTTTTCTTCAAAAGCCAGCTTTTGGGGTCATGTGATTTTGCGAGGATTTGCCTGTTCTTTTTAAATAAAAGTACATTTCTATCCCTCACGGTTTAGTTGAAAAGGCAAATCTGTTTGTGTAAAAATGTGGAAGGCAAATGAAAACAGTCCCAAATGCTGAGTGCAGAGCAGTGTTAATGTTGGCCTTGTCCTGTGGTTTTTGAATCAGTAGTGGAACTGGGATCACTGGTGAAGAACTATCAGAGAAAGAATCTGTTTACTGTAACATGCTCATCCTTCATGCTGTGCCTGAGATACTGTGTTATTAAAGAGCAGCACTTGGAGCATGGACAACAATGCAGGCTGGAGTCGTATCTTTTTTTTATTTTCTGGGTATATGTGATATTTATCTGAGAGTAATTTTATTCCTGGTTCCTGAGCAAATTATTGTGATTAATAAATACTCAGGAATAAGAGTCGTGAGATCCTAGCTAGGATTTTATAGGGGAAATTCATATTCAGCACACAGTAAAGAAGAAAAAAAAATTCAGAAAAGCTCTTCTAGAACAACATGTCCATGGCATTATAAAAAATATAATTAGTCACAGATGAGTGACTTGCCCAAATAAATTCAAATCCAAGAATAATAGAATCATAAAATCATATATAAAACCTCTCCATCCTATTCCCCATAAACAATGACACAGAACCAAAAATAAAAAGAGGACACAAAAGGTTTGCCCTTAACTGGTCTTATCATGAGAAAAAATGTTAAAATACAAGGCTGATTAGATCCTTTCATAGTTTCAGTCTACGATGAACTTCTCATCCCATGGCTGGGACTTTTGCAATATTTCAGTGTCATTTATTTTGGAAGACATTAGCTGCTTTAGTCCAGTAAACCCCCATAGTTTTGTCTCAGAAATGCAAGCCGGCAACACATGTTCTACTTTTGAACCTCGAGTCTGCATTTTATCTCAGGACAAATGCATCTGTTAGCCACCATGTAACAGGGGCTCAGTTGAGTACAAAAACACTGCCTGCCTTCCCACCCTCGCTAAGCACTTCCTAATGATCCATAAGTTAATTTTTTATTATATCCTGCCCTAAGAGAAGAGATGCTCTAAATCCCAGAACGCAAAATATTTCAGCACCACAGGCTTTGTT
>NW_009228287.1:558-21868 GCF_000690835.1 Fulmarus glacialis | reverse complement strand
GGGAAAGAGGGCATCCTGTGTGAGGAGCAGCTGTAAAATGTTTAAAGATGACAACTTACATAAAAGTTACACTCCACACATCAATGTTTAGCCAACACAGTTCCCTATTTCAATGTAACAGACATTCCATCACCCCACCAAGCATCCCAACCAGTGCTTTTATTATTTTTTTTTAAGGAGGAAAGAGAAGGAAATATTTTGTAATCATGGAAGGACAGTTAGCTGTGGAAGGGGAACATAAATTATCTGGACTGCTGCAAGAACAGTCTTAGCTTTTTGTCTTGTGAGACATCTGTGATACATATATGGAGTGGTAATGAACACATCCATTCCTGGCAAACTGACTTCTTTTTGTCTTACCTCTTGTAAAAATGTGAGCCTCAACTGCCATGACATAACACTGCCTCGTGAAATAACATGAGGTCTTAATAAAGTATGACCCTCTGGATTTTTTAGTGTCTGTGCTAACTTGCAGGCATTCATCAAGATTAGGAACAGCAAGCTAGATTCAGACTTGTTTGTATGGCTACAGCTGTAGTGTTAAAATAGGGGAATGGGCTTAATCGTGCCATGGTCATGCCTAAAGTTTAATTGCTAGCACAAAAGCTGGTCCAGTTTTGGATGGACCATGCCAATTAGCACTCCACTTTGGATGTTAGAAGCAGCCTGTCAATGGCCTAGGGGTGGGCTAGTTTATCTGCCTGAGAAAACAAATCCACGTTAAAGCTCTGGGCTGTTGATACGCATCCTAGTCAGTTTAAAGCATATCTGGGTAACTATGTGCTATGTGGTTGACACTTGCCGTAGACATAAATTACAGACCCCTTCAAAATTGAAATTAGTTTCTAGACTCAGTAGGACCGTGCTAGGCAAAGCCACTCACTGAGGAAGTTGCCAGAGCCAATATATGATAAACTCGCTTATAATAACAGTTTACTACGTTGTGTTCACTAAGGGCACAGCCTTCTTCTAGCAAAAATGTACAAAGATGTCACTGGTTTTGGGAAACCTCACAGGTTTAGTGGTTTTTCCCTGAGCAGAGTCTGCGTATGGCTCTGCAGCTTGGCTGGATGTGCTTCGGGTTTTAACGGTCTGGAGGTAGAAGGGTTAATCTTCTGCCTCTGTCTTAATCGTGTTGCAAGACATGGGAAAAGAAAAACACTATCCCTGTAAAAATAAATACAATTGTCAATTGTCAATAAAAGTCAACATAGCACTGGAGCAGCTTTACAAAGCCAAACATATTTCACATTTAGATTGTATTAAATTTGCTGTAAACTTGGGTCATTATTAAAGAAGTGTGTACGAGGTAAATAATAATTTACAATGAGCAGCAGGACCTGAGTTGATAAATTGCAATCTTGGAGCAGGCCAGGTGAACCAGGCACTAACAAGGACAGCAACAGTGAAGCTTCAGGTTGTCTTCAACTGATCTGCTGTGCTTCTCTGGGATATACCATCCACCAGAGCAACGCCCAGAGTCAGGCAGGTAACTCTTGGAGTCACTCTGCGTGACTCTGCTGCACCACTGCATGACATCCCAGGACTCCCTCTAGAACAGTGTTACAAGCCGTGGCGAACCTGCGATGGGAGTTCAAGGCAGGCCATACTTCTGTACAGGAGTGGCTGGTTGTGTGAGCTGATGTGTTTTTCTCTCAAAAAAAAAAAAAAGGAGTGGTTGGTGTTGTAAGCTTTTGTTTTTTTCTCTAAAAAAAAAAAAAAAAAAGAAAAGTATAGCCACTCTTTAACACTTTTTTGGACAATCTTTCACAGGAAGGCATGCTGTTGTTGCAGGACCTGGAGTAGAACCCCATGTGTTGGATGCTGGAAAAATTTGACTCTTCTTCTGCAGACAAGGGTAGGGCTTAAAATATTCCAGACTTTATTACTGATATGAGCTAATGTCCTATGAAATCAATACACATGGACCAGTGAAGACCCTACCCTCTTTGTGAGTTGAAGGACCATGTGAATATCATATCCTACTGACAGGACTTGTGTTTGGGCACTTGCCCAGCTGAGCTACTGTGGATGCAGCATCTCTTGCTCTCTAGTGAATCTTTCTTCAATGCTCCCCATTGCAGAAAGCCCAACAATTTCCAGTTAAAGATCTGCTGCCCAAATATCTCTTATTTGGTTTACTTGCTTGACTGAAGCTCCCTAAGCAGGAAAACAGCTAGCCAAGGTTCCCTCAGCTTTCAAAGAAGAAAGTCGGTCACCTGGGCAATCCTCATTAATATGGGATGAACTTCTCTCTGAAAGTCTCTTCTCCCTCTTTTTTTCTTTCTCTGTCTTTCTCATCCTTTGACAGTATAGGAAGCCTAGAATCAAAGCTAGTTGGGCTAAATCTGGACCTAGGTGATTGTCCAAAGTCACCTAGAAACCTTGTGAGAAAGCCCTGTCTCCTAAGACCTTTGTTTAGTGCTTTATCTTTGAATGTTATAGTGATAGGAGGAAAAAACCCAAAGCTTTAACAATTTTGCTAGTAACGTTACCGTATTTAGGCTGCCCTTGAATTATTTGAATATTATTGTAAAAACCAGATTCTACTACCAAGATTGCAGTATTCAAATAACATTAAAGATCACTCAGAAACCCACAGAAATAATAAGTTCAAGAACTAAGATAAAATCCTTTCCAGTTCACCCAGACTGCCTGGGTGTACAGGGACTCTTCAGGCCCTGAGATATCTCACTGTGAGTACGTGAGGCATATGCTGCAATAGTTAAGCAATGTGGAGTGAATTAGGGGTAAACTGGAAACCTTAATTAAGCATTTTCATTACTGTCATGGGTTGCAGCCAGGCCTGCAATGTTATTTAAACATAAGGTTTGTGGGTTTGATTCCATGACATTTTTCCAAGGGAAATGATGGGATTCAAGCACCAGAGGATGCTTCTCGCAGTGTGTAAAGAGTATGATGTATCTCAAATAGCATTTCCATTACACATTGTGATAATAACAGTAATTTCTTTATTTTTGGAGGGTTGCTGGGGATTCCAGGGTTCTTTCACCATTTATGGATATTGGTATATTCTACAGTACTGGGGGGGCTGCTTAGTGAAAAATCAAGTGAGTTATTTGTGTGTGTTAAACATGGACTGAGACATACTGTTTGGATACTTCAACTTAAAAAATGTTTACTCTGAATATTTTAGGACGAACAGAAAGGTAAAATCCCTTTCTTAAGCCTAGAGGACTGGGCACAGAGGAGTCAAGTGAGAAGACTTTATAAGCTGCATAGCCAAGGCAAAGAATACTTCAGGCTGCATTTATATTGTTAAATATATCTATCAAAGCCATTTGCACAGTGAATATGGGCCCACAACCAAATGGTGCAGAAAGCTTGTATCCACATCATTCAGTGCTGGCACTTTTTAGTTGTCACACTACATAGCACTTGGCACTGGTCTTTTCTGGGCATCAGGTGCCCAGATATCTCTAAGATAGCATTATCCATTTATGTGCATTATTTTTGTTTCAATTGTCCAAAACAGTTTGTGGGCCACTCTGTGGGCCAGGGGTATTTTGATGGCATGGGTCATCAAAATACATGACATGCCTTGGAGGACTGTTCGTGTTGGAGGATACAGTGTGAGTGCTGGAGCCACATACACTGCAGTCTTACTTATCCTGTTTATTGGGAAGGGCCCTTAAGCTGAACTATCCCCCATGACAGGTTTTGTGTTGGATGAAGAGATAGTTCACTCCAAAAGAAAGTTGTTACAATTAATATTTAGTCAAAGTGAATGATCAAGGGAGTAGACTTGAAAGTAAATTTTGGGTGATGTTATCTGACAGTGTGAATATATCACCCAATATTCACTAAGGAAGAGGGGAAACAGGCAAGTTCATTGCTGAGAGGTTAGGGTCAACCAATAGATCATGCAGGCTTTTGCTGGTGCCATTCATATTTTGCATCCTACTAGCTGAAATCATCAAAACAAGATAATAAATGTGGAATTAATAAGCGGCTTCAGTAAAAAAATATAGACACAGACACAGGACTTTGAGTTGATGACATGTTGTTTGCGACTTTTCAATAGAATTTCCAATAAAAACTTGTTTTCCATCATCTTCAGAACAAGACCCACTTAAGAAAATGCTGAGGACAGTCAGGAAATACAGCCATGAGTTTAAGTTTCCTATACAAATGTTCAATCTGTAATTAATTTGAATGACAACAGAAATCACATTTTCTAATAGTTTCCTAAAAAGTGTTCCAGAGTAGAAGAGCACAGCTGGTGTCACTCAGCCTTCAAAAGATCAGCCAGTGATTGCTTTACGGAGAAGAACGTGCCCTGCCAGGAGTAATCCCATCATCTGCAAAGGAATCCTCTACAGATTTCAGTAGCTTATAGGGGGTAAATTGTATTTCCCTCCTCTGGTCCCTGTGTCTCCTGCATTGCCTTCACAGCTGGTAAGTCACAACATGCTCAGCAACAGCCATAATGGTGATGCAGCATAAGAATTGAGCAATACAAATATTTACCTTGACCTTGTCATAACACAGGGAGAGATATAGAGACGTTTGTCAGACTTCCTGAATTATTCTAATCTTTTTGAGAAATGCAAGAAGAGCCTTGCTGTCTGCTGGCCTTTGAATTTTCACTGCAAGGAAGTCTAGGGTCTAGAGATTTGCCTTTTTCTTTCGTTATGTGCAATTCCAGATGTATTCATTTGAGCTGCAGTTATAAAAATCAGCAGTTTTCCTTCACGGGTGATTCTCAGGAAAACTGTGAGCCTGCTATGATGCTGGAGCATGAATGTGTGGCTACATATATTCATGCTCTACATAGCAGGGCCCCCGCCAGTAAAAACACACTGACAGTAGTTCGGAGACATAAAAGCAGGAGGCAAAAAGAGACAGACAAGATCTCTCTGTAAACTCACCTGTGCCTACCACATCAGGCTCAGCAGCACAGCGCTTCTCAACACCTGGCTGGCTGTGGCTGATAGACGCTTCCTGCGAGTGGTTAATACTGGCTCTAGCTCTGCTCTCTGCTGCGGTGCTCGAGACATGGTTCAAGCTGTGCTGCTGGTGCATAGTGCGGAGACTGATGCAATACATTGTGGGATTCTTCGCTTACCACAAAAAAGGAGAAATCCATGGGAGCAGCATATTAAAAAAGCAAGCAAACAAACAGCAATGCATGAAAAGAAAGCTACTTTCTTCCCTCAGTAAAAAACCCTAATCCCTGGGAAAGAGCCTATTAAAAAAAGCAAACAAACAAGAGGAAATATGCAGAAGAAAAGTTTTTCATTGCAAGTTAAGTCTTCAGACAGTCAGGACCACCAGATTTGTGGTTGCATCTGCAACCTCCACTGAACTCTTCTTGGACATAGATATTTACTACACAATTTATTTATTGTTATCTGTTCATATTCAAAGGAGAAGTAAAGAGAAAAAGTTGTCAGTGGTCACACAGCCAGGCAGTGGCCGAAGTTGGCCGATGCCTTAATTCTCCCGATACTCAAACTGATGCCCTGTGTACTGCTCTGATGCCCTCAGGTAGATGCTTTAACAAAATAGATTACTTGCACTGATTTTTTTTTTTTAATTATTTTTTTTTTTATGCTTACAGCTAACATATGACTGTACGCTGGGACTCTCCTGCTGACGTTTATAACTCTTTTTATCACTTGTTCAGCATTGCCCATAGCAGAAATGGAAGCAGTGAGGTTTACCTATAAGCTTGTGACTTGCAACCAAAAATGCACTAAAATGCACTAAAAGAAAGAAAAGTAAGAGTCATCAGGAATAACAATTGGACTTTATTTATGAAGAATGTGTCAGATCATCAGAAAAGGAAAAAAAAACACACCACTTTTAGTTAAAAGTGCAATTGTCAGGTAAAGACAATGAGTGGAAACGGTTTGAAAATAAAGAGTATATAACAAATGAGAAGGTTGGAAATATGTTTTGTGATTGCTCTCTAATTAGGTGGTTGACAAGGGAAGCTGAAGACATCAGACACTATCCAGAGTTGAAAAGGCCAAAGACAGGAAGAAAGAGAGGTTTTTAAAGTGTATCAGGAACAAATTAAATGCTAGTAACAATAAAGCTAGCATGCTTCTAGTCTGTATTTGAGAGTGAGCAGGATGATAGACTGAGATCACATGAGGATGATAAACTACTTTCTGAGCCTTTAGTGGTTCAGAGAACATGAAACAACTCTTTTTGAAATCAGCAGGCCTGGATAACTTTGACTCGGGCATCTTAAAGTGAAGCTGATGCGGTCTCTGGTTCCTTTTAATCTCACAATACTGGGGAAATTACAAATGACTCGAAAAATGTTAATTCTCTGCCAATATTTGCTGAGGACAAACAAGACAATGCAAAGATAGGCTAAAAGCCAACCAGCCATTTGTATAAAAAAAAGACGTTTTCATAAATCAAGAATGAGGTTAAAGGCTAGGACTACAATTAATGATCATTAATGACATGTTAATATGAAAATAGCTCTCATCTAACAAAACTGATATTTTGCATATGGCAGTAAACTGACTGATTAAGGAAACTGCATAGCTTGAATGTACTCTAGATATTTTAGGCTTTTAGTACCACATAATATTCAAAATAAAATAAGATAAAATATGCCCTGTACAACATCGAAGCTCATTTTTAGTGGATTAAAGTACTACTTAACTGACAGCTATTGAATTTTTTTTTTTTTTATTGAGTAGACTTTATCAAGCAATAGATCTGCTAGTGGATTTCACAGAGATCGGTCCAAAACCAAGTTTTTATCAGCAACTTTGGAGTTGAATCTAGAGTTTCCCAATGACATAAAGATTGGCAGACTAGTAAATTATCCTGTGACTAGGCAATAATAAAAAGATGATGAAACATTTTGTAAATTGGGCCCATTCAAAGTACAGGCAATTAAATAAAGATGGCACCTGCATCCTAGAAGCACAGACCAAAGCAGACCTGAAGATGAGATTGGATACACAGGTGAATTTTAGCCTTAAGAATGACGCTGGGGAAATGACATCACTGATGTGATCATCAGACATACACAGAGGAGGAAAGTGAGTAAGAGAAGGGATGTGATTTCTACCTGGGTTTGTAGTAACGGTGTGTACTAGAGTACTACATCTTGGCCAGATAACCATGCTTTTAAAGGGATGTTGAAAAATTGTACAGGAAGCAGAGAAAAGCCACAGAAAAAACCGAAAGGGCTGCAAGAAAATATCTCACAATGAAACAAGTAAGCTATTAGAAAATTTGGCTTCTGTAAGTTCCTCGGTAAGAAGAATGAGGTGCCTCTTGGAGTCATGGAGAAAATACAAAGTAAGAGAAGTTGCCCAGGAAACAACGGCTAGTAGTTAAAATGAGACAAGCTTAAGGTAGAGACAAGGTCTACCAGTCTCCAAAGGGAGACTGATTAGATCACTGGAACAAATCAGCAAGAGGAGTGGTGGCAGTTCAGTCTCCTGCTGTTTCCAGCCATGGCTGGATGCTTTCAAGATAATCCTTTAACATGACCTGATTGCAGGCAACTAGGTGATATTCTGTGACTCACAGGATTCACAGGAATCAAGAAAGGTGGTCTTAAATCTTATAAAAATGGCCCTGCTTTGAGCTGCTAGTAATGCACAAGGTATATCTTACTGTACAGAGATTTCGGAGCCCGTTGCACTAATATGCGTAGGCATATCTCATTTCTTAATAAAGGATTATGAAGCAGGATACATGGGAGTTCCCCCATTTTTCTCTGTTCTTTTTGACCCCTTTCTTTTCCTTTAATGGTAGCAATCCAGCATGTCAAACGTGGCCGGTGCTTCAGACCCCCATGTTTGCATCTGGCATTGCGCATCCATCAGCGATGCATTTCCACCATGTAGCAAAATTCCTACTGAAAAAAAAAAAACCCAACCCCCAAAACCATGCAGTTCCATGGAAGGGTGACTTCTGCAGATTCTCGTAGAAGTCAGTAAGTAGGTTTGACATCGCATAGTGCACATCTCCATAAGGTGTCTATACGTGACCAAACAAACCCAGGCTCCCTTGACGGTCAATGGAAAAACAATCACTAGCGTCCATGGGGTTGAGGGGGTGGTTCATCTCCTGAAGTATGCACCTCTATGTGGGTGGATAAACTGAACCATAAACTCCACTGACCTCAACTGGCTATGGTGGCAGCCCAGACAGCCAGCTCAGGTTTGCCTCCAACAAAGGCAGATGTGATGAATGCCACCTTTTTTGTTCCTACAGATCTTCCCTTAATGCTATTGTTGAGGAGTTCGATGTGAGTAGCATATAGGGCCAAAATGAATACATTGCTTTGGCCTATGTTGCAATTACTTTTATTTCATATGGTAAAGGAAACTAAATGGCTGTTTTTTTAGGATATGGCCGAGCAAATGACTTCAACACATGCATAAACTGCACGCAAAGGACTTCATCACGTAGAAACTTTGGCCAAGTTGGGGGAAGATGGGTTTATATTTCTATCATCGTACATCTGTGTCAGATGAAAAGTTATTTAAAAAATTAAAGCTTCTACCTTGATACAGCTCTACCTGTCACTTGTTTCTTTCCCCTTTCTCCTCTTATCTGAACATGGACTTAAGGAACGGCTCCTAGAGTTCCTGCCAACTGCACATGACATTGTGATGATGTAATATAATTTTCTCTCCATGGTCCATATGTGCTAAGGCAGAGACTATGCAGATATGCCATATTTATGGGATAATGACAATATTTCCTAAAACAGAGCAATTTTTTACTGCTGGTGCTGGGGTCCAAGTCATTACCGCATCTTTCAAGCAGTATTTCCCTAACCTCATGATTAGTAGGGTGAATGCAAGGAAGTGCTGCAAGGAATTACTCAAGATCAGAGTCATTTATACCAAAACTCCATCACATTTCATTCTGTTTACAAAGAGAGAATATGGCAGTCACATAATCTAGGGTTGGTCTTAGATCAACACATACAGCATGTCGGGGATATTCAGCTCTGCTACATGTGCTCAGGCTCACCAGAGAGGCAGCTGTCAATGGGGCATCATTCTCTCCCAACAGTGCAGCTGGAGGAAGGCTTTGCCTGGTTCCCAAGTGTGGGGTTACAATCTTTTGTACGGTGTCAAGCCCAAAAGTTTGTGAGTCCTTGTTCAAGTCCCAGAGGCTACTGGGAGAAGGGGGTTCTGCTGCTATCTCCAGTGCTGGTTCCTGTCAGCCACTCTACAGTAGGTATGAAAATTGCACAGCAAACAAAGAATAGACTGAGGATTTGGTGTGCAAATCTCTTCTGAGACCTCAGCCATTCTGCATGTGCAGGTACAAATCAGTCTCCAGAAATATATTGTGTAAACACCTTCAGTTTTAAAAAAGTTATAAGCAAACATCATCAGTTGTAACCTACCTCTAACCTTGAGCCCACCTCAGTGTGAAAAGTTGGACTATGTGATCTCCTAAAATCCCTTTGAGCATTATGTCTATGATTTTAAGGGTTATGCCTTTCATGCAGCAGAAACTACTCTGTAAATGCCAGATTCTCCAGGGTACTCCAAATCCTTTATGTTGCTTTGGGGAAACAGAGCAATTAACCGCTTTAGCTTGCTTTATAGCTGCTCTGTGTCTCTGGGGCAGTGCAAAGGGGGTTGATGCATTTTCTCTTCCAAAGCCTAGGGCATGCTAATGGTAGGTGTAAGAATAAACATTCTCACCTGGGAGAAGGCAACAGAAACAATCATGCCCGGAAACCTTCCAGAGCACACTGAAGGGCACTGGGCTTAGCATTAGCTGGGGAAACAGGAATATATATTTTATGGAGTTTTCCAAATAATTTGCCAAAAGTCTCACTTCCAGCTAAGAATGGGTACAGAAATGCTGCTGGATGTGCAAGAACTAACATGTGTGTGGTTTAAGGGATAAGCTGTGGAAAAAACTATATCATCAGGAGCTAGACTTGGGACTTATTTGCCTACTACAACTCCTTGTTCCATGCTGTAATAGGTTTTCACATTATCTAGCCAGCCTGCAGCCCAAGATCATGAAAAGTTCACGCATATGAAACATCTGTTTTATCATTCATGACAATAACTCAAACAGCAGATAATTTACTCCAGCACTTTCTTCACCGTGCTCCTCCACAGGAAAGTGCAGTGGAAACAGCTACCCCTCAATAAGTACTTGCAGCTCCCAGGAATGCTTACAGGGGAGATGACACAAGAAATGCAGGCTTTGGGCTTGTTGGTGCTGATGTGCTCCCATTTTGACTTTCTTCAGAGCAAAACTTTTAAGAAAAGCTGGGAGAGGATTCATGCACACTAGTGGGTGTCTGAGACCACTTAATACTCTATTCCTCTTCAGAATTCCCATGCCCCAATTTTCAAGGACAGTGTGTAATTAAGAGACATTGATAATTGAATACAGAGGGCTGCTACCTTTTGTCGTTTGATGGCACAAGTCTTTCTTAGGCATCTGCTTCTCCAACCTGGTGCAACACTGAGGTTACTCTTTGCTCACAGAAGCAATGATCCTACCATATTTCTTCTTAGTAATCTCATCCTGGTGAAAATGCATTGGTAGAGGATCCTGGTTCCCTCCAGTCTCCAGACTGGAGGTGAAACGCAGCCTGCGTTGGTAACGGCTGGCAATTGCATGCATCAGACTGATAGTCTATAAGGACACGCAAGAAGTGGAAATTAGGTCACTTTATTAAAGATGCATATAAAAGAATTTCTGGAGCATGTAGGGACAAAATCATAAAAGCCAAAGCACAGAACGAAATACAACTAGCAAGGGACATGAAAGGTAACAAAGAACTTTCTATTAATATTTCAGCAGAAAGAGAAAGATGAAGGAAGAAGCTGGTCCTCCACTTAGTGAGAAAGGAAAACTAATAACGCCTGGAGGGCTGAAGTGGTTAATGCCTTTCACATATCAGCCTTCACTAAAACTGCTATGAGCCAATGACTAATGTGCTAACACCAATGAATGGGAAGGAGGAATTCAATCTACAATAAGCAAAAGGCAGGCTAAGGAAATTCTTTGAAAAGACGAGGTTTTTTTGTTCAAGTCAGAGAACTGGCTAGCCGCTGTCTTGAAGGATGTGTGAGACTTAAGAGGGTCAGAAAAGGGCAGATATGGGTCTACTAATGTGGAGGAAAACAAAGAGCTAGGGAATTATCAACCAATTAGCATACTTTCAACACCTAGAAAAGTGTTGAAACGACAAGTGGTACAGACCATTTTTGAACACTTTGAAGATCAGAAAGAGCTTAACAACACCAAGCATATGTTGGTTAAAAACAGATCAGGATTAAAAGAACAACAGATTTGTGACAGATCTTGAGGATATGGGAGACAGAGTAAGTACCGTAGAAGGTGATGAAGTTGCTGTGGTGTGATTTCATTTTGACTGTAGTAAGACTTTTGGCACTACCTCACATGAAATTTCTCAAGTGAGATGGGAATCTAGCCCAGATTAAATCCTGTAGTGTGTATGGCTATCTGGTAAGAGAGTTATCCTCAGTGGGATATCTGTGCTGCTCTCTTGCCCTGGAGGAATAGCTGGGGTGGGGCTCTGGAATGTAGCCTGAGGTCTTGGACAGCAGCATATAGGAGCTACATCTGCTGATGATACAAGTCAAGGTTTGAAAAGTTGACATGCATTTGCCACAGGAAAACTAACACAGGGGAAATAACAGAGAGGGAGAGAAGTAAAGCCCTGCAGGTTACTGGTTCTGCCAGGGCATATCTGAGGGTGGTTACTGCTGCTGTTGAGGTTTTGTTGCTATTGTCAACCATTTTATCCCAGCAGATTTAACTGATGTTGCAGTTAAATGCTTTCCCAGATGCTAACAACAGGGTTGTGGCCATGTTTTGGTGACTGCCTGTTTTGGCTTAGCAGTCATTCACCTCAGTGGGAGCAACCAGCATGGTGGGAATAGGTGGCTTTCTGCAGAAGTAATCTAGGGATTGCAGGTCAAGAAGAAGTAAGTGGAAAGTAAGTGAACTCTAGGAAGTGTAAACAGAAGGTCTCTGTCTAGTCCCAATGCTAGTCCTGGTTTCGGGCACCTCAAAGATTACAGGGAGAGCAAGAAATTACGATGTCTGAGCAAAGAGTGGGAGAAGTGGGGAAAGAGAGAAGGCTGCAGTGGAGATATGCATATTGTATTTAAACTGGTTAAATGCTGCAATGAAGAGGAAAGAAATAATTCCTCCAGTGTGCCCAAGGAACAGTGGACTTACACTGCAGGAGATTTAAGGTAGACATTAGGCTTAACTCTCTAACTCTGAGGACAGTGAAGGCCTGGAATAGGATGCTGCAGAGGTAGAGGGAAGCAGATTTGCTCCTTGAAGACAAGGTTAGACAAACATCTGTCAGGAAGAGTTTAGTTAATGCAGTTTGTGCCTTGGGGCAGGGGAGATGTGAGAGGACCCCTTGAGTCTCTTCCAGCCCTCTGGCTGTGCCTCGGGCGTGTTCCCTTGCCTCCCTCCCCCTCCCATTTTTTTTTTTTCAGCTCCTGAGTCTGCTCACTAGAGGCTCGGTGCCTTGGCTTTGCTCTCAGCCCAGGCCCTTCCCTGCTCCAAAAACCAATAAGCCTGGGGTCCTGAGGCAGGAGAGAGGTTGTGATGGTTCCCACCCAAGGAGGTCCCTTGCCAGGAGCTGCACTCCAGCACTGGTACCCTGAGGGAAGCAGGCCCTGTCCATCACCTGGGCGAACACTTTCCCCAGGCACATTTCAAGGACCCTGGCCCAGCGCATGGTAAATAAATAAAGCCAAGAGGCTTTTAACACATGAAAGCTCTCCTAAGCTGGCCACCTTACTTGTAGTCTCAGCAGCCACCTTGAGGCATCAGATGGATCAGAGATTTTTCTTCCTAAGGTGCCTCTGGGAGGTGACACAAGATGAGGACAACAGTCCCCACTGTGCAAAGAGAAGGGTGGCTTTCCTGGGAAACCCATCCCTTCCATGGCCTGCAACAACTTGAAGTAACTAAAAATAAAGGAAACTATCTCCCCACCAAGGGCATTGTGGTGTCTCAGTCCTTTGGGAAGCCTGAGTCCTTTGTCTCTTCCCTTTGGGAAGCCTGTCCTGGCTGAACATGTGCAGCCCAGCAGTTCCTCAGGGACCCAACAACTTTAGGCATGATTAAAGGGAGATGGACCAAAGCCATGTTAAAGAAGCACTGCCAGAACCCATGAAACCATTTTATTACTTGGTGAAGAAGAAAAGCATTTGCTGGATCAAGGCAGACATCAACTGCACCAACCTTTCCCCTGAGCATGTGGGCTCAGGCCCTTGTTCCAGCCTGTTCTTCTGCTTTTTCCCCAGGTTGAATACAAGTCTGCTCCAAAAGGCTGACAGGAGGAAAAGGAAACAAAAATAAGCCCAGAAGGAAGCAGTGATTACTCTGTGTGGTGCCCTCAGTCCAGGAGAGGGTGGAAAGCTTTATTAGGGATGGTAGGCAGGGATGGAGCAAGGTGGACACTGATCACAAACAGCAGAGCTTGGGGCAGTGACCTGCTCTGGCACTCCGGGTGTGATACGTCACCTCCCGTGCCCCGTTCCCTTTCTTTGCCTCAGGACTGTGTCTTTTGGGTTGGCAAACAACGGTGCTCCAAGTGAAATCAGGAAACAAAATCATAATGCTCCAGATTTTGTAAAACTGATAACGAACGCTAGCAGGCATTGTGGTGAACACCCTCCAGGGCACGGAAAAGTAGTTTATGATCTTCATTATAATCTTTTTTAAATGCTTCAGATACAATTATCAGTGGTAATAAAAACACGTATATCCTGAATGCTCTCCATAGCTGAGTCTTCCTTCTGCTGAGGTGTCTAAAACAGCCCATATCAGACCCTCAATTTATTCACCTTCTTGAGGCAGAACCACTCCATGTCCACTGGAAGGCGACTGTATCTTTGCACTTTGAAAGAGTCCAGGGAAGAATTTGTGACAGACTTAATATTTTACTTCTAAGGTGGTAGTGTGAAAATGGATACCTTTGTTTTCACCCTTCTTGCTTTTGTATCTGAGAAGTATTAAGGAAGAATATTGGCATAGACTGGGAGGAGAGGAAGCTTAAAGTGCTGCTTGCAAGAAATACAAAAATAAAAAGATGAGAACTTGAGAGCATGTGGACTATGTGTGCCTAAAGTAGCAGTATTTTTGTGAGCACTACATCAATAAAGCCGCTTTCCCCACGGATTTGTGTCTGATGGCTGACTAAACTCCAGCTGTTTTCCTGCAGTCGGCCGTCTGAGAGGTCTCAGCTGTGTGGCTTCTCTGGCGTCTAATATTGCTTCAGTAAGCACTCCACTTTTCCCAAAGGTGTGAAACTCCTATGGCCTCTCTCTTCTTCCTTGGTGCCTCCTTTCACAAAATGCACAGGAATGTGATCGTCAGTGATATCTCTCTCTTTCTGTCAAATTTGGCTTGATTTTGGCCAAGAGGCTCAAAAATTACTGCAAAGGGACACAAGCAGACAGACATGAACACGTACGAAGCGATTGCATAAGCTCCATTTCCCCAGGAAACAGAGACTGAAAGCAGCTCTGTTGAAAGAGAAACGTTTACTAACCAAATACCAAAGGAAACTTTGAATAAAATGTTACCAGAGTTAGAATGCAGAATTCGGATACTCAGGCCATAGCGGGAAAACTGGTCCTCAAATATTTCATGTTTCAAACAGGTTTGATCTCTTGGGGATCTATTCATAACTTTTCTAAACATCTCATAAGGTTTCTTTCTTATTTTCTTTAATATGAAAAAAATATATGATTTGTCGGCATTTTTTAACAAAATATTTTAAAAACAACACACGGGCTAGAAGGGTAGACCTACTTTCCAACAGAAAAACAAGCCTATCTGAGACAGGAGATGGTTATGTTTTATAGCCTTCATTCTTTTACACTTAATGCAATTTCATTGGCTTGGTTTTTTTTTTTCCGACCAAAAATATGTATAATCTAACCCAACCTTGGAAATTCACTGACATATTTGCAGTGCGTATTTACACTGCATATTTACATATTTACAGCCTCAGTGTGTGATTGGAAAGGTCAAATCTGATTCCAGTCCTACCTAGACCCGACTGGGAGCAATGACACTGGCCACAGTGAATTTCCAGCAGAACAGAGGAGATTTCCCTCCTCGTGTCACCAGCTCCATCCCAGAGACTGGAGAATATTGCTGCACTAGTAGAAGGAAAAAAGGCCCAGATGAATGAATAGTTGTGTAATTCTGTGGTCACTGATCTAGAGAATAGAAATACCAGGGTGTGCACATTATCCACAGTGGGTGAAGTCATTTTTTGGAGCACGTCATAAAATTACTTGTCAGGGAGACCATGATATGAAGCAGGCCAACCTATGAAGGGACCAGACCGTGCTGCTTCAGGAATGTGTGCAATATTTGTTGGGATTCTTCATCCTTTCATCTTTTCATCGTTTGTTAGATAATATATTTTCCTCTCTTTTCATGTGCATCAAGAAAAACATCTGCAGGAGGCAAACCCACAGGTTAATTCCTCCCCTGCACTTCCCACATTTGTTCAAATAGTTGAACTAATATTTATGAATAATGCATTTCACCCGTGAATGCCACAAATCAATGCAACTCCAAGGACTTCATTTTTATACCAGCTGAGGTTCAGACTCAATATGTGTTATTAATCCAGCTTCTTTTATTGGTTAGCAAATATTATGTGAATCTTTTTTTCCAGAAGACTACTTTTCTACAGCAAGGATTTATCAGAGCTTGTTCATATTTCTGGCAGGTTCCTGATTCTCTGTGGCCTGTTCATTTTGGTTATTAATTATTCTCAGAGTTTGGCATCTTATTTGTGTGGTGGTTTGTTGTTGTTTTTTTTTTTTCTAAGTTCTGTTTGAAAGTTTAAGAAACTGATGTTTTTTGAGAGCAGATACTGAGACGGACAATTGCTCAGGAGAAACACCAGATACCCCAGAGTACTGTTGCTGCTGTCACAAATGCCTGGTACTGGTACAAAACCATCAGAGTATCTTTTTTGCCCACATTATGGCCACATAAACGTCCAACAGGAAATTATGAGAATTTAAGAATAGCTGAAGACAATAGTCAGGCTATTGCTTTCGAGGGCAATGAAGAAAATACAATATCTGAAGTTGCTGGCATCAATAATTGAAAATCTAATATAACACATATTTGTAAATTCATATAAAGTTCTACAGTTCTTTAAAGGGAAGCTTACAAAAACTAGTATTTTAATGGCTTGGGTTTTTGCTGCTGTCATTCAAACCCTCATGTTTTCGCTCACAGTGGAACTGCTCAGCCGCTGTCAGCCAGATTAACACTGCTGAAATCAACAGAGTCACACAGATTGACACCAGCTGAAGACCTGTCCTAATAAATCTGAGTCTATTTATGGGGGATGAAACCACAGTCATGTCTCCCCAAAGGCAGTATTCTCACTCGAATATAAATGGTTTTGGCTGCATGAATGAATTAAATATTGAAGGTTCCATTTTTCAGACTTAGCTGCGGCTTCATCCATATCAGTGGATCTGATTTATACCAGCTCTTTGGAGAAATAATCACTCAGTCCTGGAGTGTGGACAGTCAGGCTGGTTTACCTGAACTAGCTGATTTTCTTTTTAGTTGTTGGCTGTATTATCAGCCTTACAAGTATGCCGGCACGAGGAGTGCAAGCCACACAGCACTGTGCATACTTACTCAGTAATGGAAATCTGGGCTGAATAACATTTCAAGATACCTCCCTTCACCTGGCATTTTTTAAGGGACTGAGGGAATCCAGTGGTGGATTTACCACATTAGCTCCTCGCTGGTACCTTCTGCATCATGGTACCAGGGATACAAGGATGAACAGGAGCAAAGGAGCTTTTGGCTCTTTATCCATACTGTGATTTCCGTCCATCTTCTTTGGAAAGACTGTTTAGGCAGCAAAAGAGTGAGTCCTCCTGCTGTATTGCAGCTTCTTGCACTCTGTGGTGTCAAGTCTCATCTGCAAGGGCAGTAACTGTGGAAATGAGATATTCACCTGTGCTGAAGTGGGGCTGGCTGAGTGCTCAGATGCTCGATGTTATCAAGAGTCAGCTAAACCAGATGTTTTCATACCCTTGTTTCTAAAGCTTCTTTGATATTTCAAAGGGCCAGGCTGATGTAACTCTCCTTCCCATCACCTAAGTAGCAATAACAACAGTAATGGACGGTGCAGTTTGACTCCCCCACCTCCCTTCCCATTCCAGCACGTGCCTCCTGAAGCGGGTGAGGTTCCCAGCCTTCATGCGGATTACAGGCCCAGCGGGGCCCCCGCTACTCAGCAGGCAAATCTGCATGGAAGGGGTGTCTCCTCCATCACCCCGGCATGGGGAAAGGCAGAAAAAAGGGCACCCTGATAGAAAACTAACACAGCTCCTTGTTTGGCTTGTTTAAAAGCCAGATTCATGACTCAGCCTTTACCTTTTATGAGTCAGGAAATTCCAAGGTGCTCTTTTTTCCCTTGGACTTGTAGGCAGACTCTGATCTCACTTATTACAGGGTAAATCCGCTACAGGCAAGGAGCTGTTCCTGCCACACATTTGCAAGCAAGAGCAGCATCCATCCTCCCTGAACTCTCTTTCTGTTCTTAGCAGTCCCTGTGTTCTTTGGCCAGCTACAGCCCTCAGTAAAAGTGTCAGGCACATCAAACAGCATAAAATAAATCAATCCATTTCCCAGTTTATTTAGTCTAAAAAGACTGTAAAATGGAGTCAAATTGAGAAACCTGTTTATGTGGCCGAGAGGCCTAAGGGACATATTGAGGAAGGAGTGATATTAAAGTGTTAGGCTAACAGAATCAGAGCTAGTTTGCACTGGGGCATGCTACCTGTTTCCAGTTCACTGTGGATGGTGTGACTGCAGAGTGATGGATAGTTGCATTCGCAGACATAATGTCCATTAAAAGTGAAAGGTAAAGAGACAAAAGTCATTAAAACTATAAAATTGCTTCAAGGTCCAGAAAACCAATTAGACACCAAGTCTTAAAAACGATGTGGCTTCCTTGTTTTATTGAAGAGGAGAGTCAGTGGTGATTTACTGAACCCTTGCACGTTTATATGTTGGAAGAAGGTACTAAATTCTCATCAGCCAAGCAGACATTGGCAGAAAGATGAAACTGGCAAACTCAGACTTGAAAATATGGCACAAACTTCTAATAGTGAATGTAACTGAACTCACCAAAACATGAAGTGGATTTTCCATCATTTGAAGATCTTAAATTGAATTTAAGTTTTTGAACTAGACAGAGAGAGTCTTTAGAGCCTCCATTTATTGGGGTCAGCACAAGATTCCCCAGGATTAAGCCAGGGTGATACAGGATTGCAATGATCCCTTTCACCATTATCATCCTTAGAGGGAACTGAGAACCCCCAGGAGCAGAAGCCAAGGTGTGAGCTGCGGCCATCACTGAGTTAAACAAGACCCTAAATGTCCCTGTCATTTGAGACTTAATGAAATAACCTGACACCCAGTCACACCTGTAAGTGCACTGATGTGCTGTATCCACACAGGAATCGCTATCAGAAAGGCTGCTGAAGCAGCTGGATGTCTCAGCACCCCTGCCCTGGAGCTGCAGGCCTGCTTCTTGATCCCTGTCTCATCCAAGCTAAGACAGTGTCTGGTTTATGGTCGCCACATGATAAACTCCCATGACCAACGTGAGATGAACTGTGGAGCTGCAAGCAGCCAGATGTCCACATCTCAAAGACTCCATCCTTGCTGACACACTTGACCACAGCATTAGTTAAGGAATTCACTGAGGGGAATGAAATATGCAGGGGAAATAGTCAAAAGAGAGTGAGATAACCAAATGTTTTGGGGGGAAAAATACCAAAAACCACAAACCGCCATTTCTGGTGTGATTTATAAAGTGTTCTTTCCCTTGATTTTGGAGTCTGATAACCCAGGAGCTTTGAACTCTTGTTCCTCTTCCATTTGCAAAGCTACTTTTGCTAGGCCTGCTAGCATGGCCCCTTCAGCTCCGAGCCAGCAAGCCTACCTTGTACGAGGTATTAGCCACCTACTTTACATCTCAGCCTATTACCCTAGGCTGATCCATCAGGTTTCACCTCTTTTTTAAAGAAGACATCTCACCTAGGTCAGAGGAACTGCACGCTCAAAATGCTCCTTCCTTCACAAAGTACTCAGGGATTTGGACCCTGAAGTCAGGCACTGAGCGGTAGCCACCTGCAGATGAACACCACCCAGGTGACGTGAAGATAGCAGGCTTCTTTCTAGGTTCCTCAGCAGAGAGAGAGAGTCCTTGAGTATTGCTGGTGTAGGAGGAAGGATAGGTGCTGGTGACAGAGGGGGGTGAGAGAGAAATATTGAGATAAAGAGAGGTGGAATGAATGAACAGAGGAGGAAGTGAGGAAAGAGAGGGAAGGATATAGAGGAAGGAGAACAGAAACAGCCCTGGAGGAACCTGACAGAAAATACAATCCCCAACCTGGTCTTCAGGGTGGTATGTCCTGGGAAGGGGCTGTGGTAGGGGTGAAGGTGCTGGAGGAGGAAGACAGACGGTGGCACTTCCTCCAGTTTGCAGCCAAGCTCTGGCTGAATCATTTTGCAGAGCAGCCGGGTGTCCAGCCTGTCACACAAAAAACCTTTTAGAGCTCCCTGGTCCAGCTGGTGTAAAACCATCAAACTGCCCGTGTCACGTCATACAGCACGAAGAGATGGAAGTCGCTGTGAGAATACGTGTTACTGGAGTACGGTTTCCTCGCTCTCCCCTCCCCACCCTCCGTCAGCCACAGCCTTGAGCGCTCAGCCGTGCCGGGTCCGGGGAGCAAACCCCACCGCGGTGCCAGCTCCCCTGGAGGGCTGGGATGGCTGCTGGGGAGGTGGGGGGGGCTCAGCCCAACCCGTTACAGGAGGTAGCCAAGGCTGAGCAGAGGTTAAGGCACTATCTCAGTTCTAGTTTGGCCATCAGAGTGTTCACCCACCCATCACTGCCCAGCCTGCCATAGCAAGCAGGAAGGTTTGCCTACTTTTAAATTTACCTTGACATCTCTTTAAGCCCATGTCTCGACTCTTTCTTGGGTTTAAGATCTGTAAAGCCATTAAACATGATTTTTCTTCTCTTTGCAAGCACTCATTTTCCTTGCAGTATTCTATTTCAGTTTAAAGATGAAAGAGACTTTAAATGCTTTCAAATTCAGATTTAGAGGGGTGAGGGAAAATACTGTGCCTCTGCCTGGGTAAAAGGAGAAAAACACATCAGAGATGACCCAGCTAAAATCAGGGTATATGTTAACAGGAATATAGGTGATCAGAGAGTTTATCTCTGTTCAGGGTGGGGTTTGTACTCCCATGTACTTGGGCAATATTTGTTTTCCCCAGGGTAGAAATATCATCGGGCCCAGGAGCTGACGCATACTCTGATACACTCCACTAAAATCAGGAGCGTATCAGGGATGCGAAGCGTGGCAGGGGATAGTGTGCCTTCCTTTCATTTCCCATGTGGGTTGCCTTGTAAAGAGCGTGGGTCCCGAGGGAGCCGGCAGACTGCCTCCCGCGGGGTGCACTTACGGGACAAACATCCTTCTGCACTTCAAATGAAGCCACTCTTTTTAAAAGATTAAATAAATTAAACATCTGTGCATATTCGTATACATGTCAGGTCATTAATCATAATCAGTAAAGCCAGATCAAACATTTCTTGCTGTACTAGCTAAGTTGCAAGAGTCTGAGTGCCATGAGCAACATGAGGGGTAAGCTTCGAGCATTTCGGTGCAGAGCTAAAATCGCAGTGCGATGGACCACGGCGCTGCAGCTTTCCCTTTAAGAGCCCTTTGGCTAACGGCGATACACTGAAATGCAGGAGGTGGGACAACACCACACACAAAAATGAAGAAGTGAAGGCAGGAAAAGTTTCTCCAGAGGAAAAATGCAGGGCTTGTCCTTCACCCTGACGTCAGATCTGTCTTTAATAAAATCCCCAAAGAGCCAAGAGAAAAAGGCAGAGTGCCTAGGTTAGGTTGCCAGTTCAGGATTGCTCTGCATTCCCCAAAGTGGTGTTTTTGTTCAAAACGGCTCTAAATCTGGGTTCAATCAATGTATTTAATCCCGGCTTCCAGGGATGAGGTGGCTTTTGCCCTGGATTCTAGCAACAAGCAGCATTTTGCAGGTGAGTTTGGAAACTGCAGGAGAGACTCGTCTTCTGCAAACACACTTGGTTTTAATGCACGGTGGGCTGGGAGAGCCGGGTGTGGTGCATGCGGGAAGGTGGGCACTGGTGAGCTTTGGGGAGGTGGGAGATGTGAGAGCGGGGAGGGAAAGGTGAGCTGTCGAGGGAAGGGAAGGGAAGGGA
>NW_009228287.1:0-245 GCF_000690835.1 Fulmarus glacialis | reverse complement strand
TGGTGTGCCAAAAATCAATTGCTTGTGTTGTTGTTTTTTTTTCCTTTTTTTTTTTTTTTTCCCCTTTTCCTTTTATTGCTACTATTTGTATTGCGGAGCAAAAGAAGGAGGAAAAGATCACCCATTCCTGCCCGAAGCAGCCAGGGTGAGGCTGTCAGGGGAGCGGGTTGGAGGGGAAAGGGCAGGTCCCCGGGCGCTGCCCAAAGCGGGCTGGGACCGAAGCAGCGCCGGTGCCGGTACCGGTG
>NW_009228286.1:0-4638 GCF_000690835.1 Fulmarus glacialis | reverse complement strand
CCCGAGATGGCTGGGGGTGCTGGGTGTGTGCCGCTCTCCAAGTCGCACGGGCTGGTATTCGTTTGAATTACACAGATGTATGCACGCACCATTGCTGTTCAGCATGAAGCTAACGAGAGCTTAGAGCAGCTGATTAATAGTGGTATTTTGTTTGACCCAGTATTTCTTTCACTTGTTGTTTGGCCTTATCGCTCTCCCGGTCAGTTCCCAGTGTGTTTGTGTTGGTTTGACAGAGCTTTTATTTACTCCAGGGCTGGGGAAGAGCTGTGCAGTGATCCCTATCTCATCTGAATACTCAGTTCCCAGGGATGTTTTATTTTCAAACAAGAAAGCCTTCGCTTTGTGGTAAGCGACAAGGCATCCATAAACATGCGGAGTCCTCTCACATCTTCCTTGAAAAGTCTTGCAGAAAAATTAATTCTGGGTCAGATTTTTGTTACAGTAAATATCAAGAAAATTTAGTGTCTGCAATGTTGCCCCAAAATTCTTTATTCTGAGGGCGAAAACTCCCAGCAAAATTCTGATTGTTTTGCAAATATATTCAGGATGGCAAAGAGGATTTAAATGAAAACTGGTTTAGCATCAGCATTTCATTTTTTCTGGAAACGATGCGCAGAAGCACCTTGCGTACCTGTCATCTGGCCTTTAGCTACTGCCTCAGTGCTGGCATTCAGCTGTACTAACAGCAGGAGCAGTTATTTGTCCGTGTTGCTCTCGCAAGTTCAGCCACGCCAGTGGTTCTGGTGGGTGAGTCCTCCTGTGGTCTGCAGCTCTCCGACCTCCACGGAGGCTGAGCGGTGGTCCTGGCTGGCGGGGGGAGGCTGGGCTTGGTGGCACAGGTCTGACCCTGGAGCGAGGGTGGTGGGTATGATCCCGGGGTTGACCATCCCTGCGGTGAGGGATGGACCGTGGCCAGGAGCCTCTCTGGAGTGGGACAGGCAGGGCTGCAAGGAGCCTGGAGCAAAGGACCTGGGTGATGCCTGAGGTTAATCCACCCCAGCGTGGCTTGGGTGAGCCTCGCATGGTGTGTCCCCAAATGCCCTGTGATGATCGGCTGCATTTGTGCTAATAACCTGCTCCTGGGAGCGAGCCCTGGGAGAGGCTGTTGCCGATGCGGTTGGCTCTGAACCCCCCAGTTGTGTTGTGGATCATCGGGGGTCCAGGGAGGACCAGTGGGAAGGGTCTAACCCACAGAATGCCGACTGTGCTCATCTGCCTGTTCTTGGGAAACCCTGGTGACGGACGTGCCCTGGCATTTTCTTCACTCCTGCCTCTCTCTGTCCTCACCACTAGGAAGTTTTCTGATGTCTGATCTGGATATTTCTTCCTCTAGTTTGTTATGCCATGTTTACTCTGCATAGGTGTGGTGAAGAGCTCGCTCGCTTCCCCCTCACAGCAGTCTTGCGCACACTGAAGACTACTTGCCATGTTTTCCTCTTCTGTCTGGTGTCTCTTCTGTCGGCTGTTCGCCCCCATTGCCTTGTCCTTCCCAAAGGTCCGTTTTCTCCGAGCTCCTGCCGTGGCTCCTCTCCAGGCTCCTGCCGTCCCACTCCTTCCCGGCAGTGCGGTGCCCGAGCAGGCACACAGCAGCAGAGGAGTGCGGCAGCAGAATTGCGTTGCGTGTTTTTCAGGCTGTAGTTCTGATAGCTCATCATATAGCGTTTTATGAAATGGTGTGATGTGTGACTCACAATCAGCGTGTGATAGCCTCCACGTTTTTTCCCCCTCAAAACCCACCACATAACCAGTGTCTCCCTATCTGAATCCTTGTGCAGTTGATGATTCCTGTGTAGATTTAGTACCTTCAGTTTATCAGGATCCATTTAAACCCTAATCCTGTTCTTTGGATATTTCGCAGCCCCTTGGTACTGCCTGTAGATTTAGCAAGGATCTTCTCCAATCCATCATTCATTTTGCTAAAGGAAACACTGCCCCAGGTCAGCCCCTGGATACCCCCACCCTTTGACGGGGAGGCATCGGAGGGTCGTTCTCCTGCCCTGCAGTCGGGTGGTCTCGGGGCTGTGAGGAGCCCAGCAAAGGCCGAGGTGTGCGGCTGCTCCTCGGCAGCCAGCTCCTCTCACCGTCTTCCTTGGCAAATCCCTTCTGACTGCTTCTGAAGGAAGCTTTGCTTCCTTCTAGGCAAGTACAAAGACTTTGGCTTGTTATTTGTTCCAATGTTTTTTTCCAAGACGTGAAGTGATGGTATTTCTTTAGTTTTTCTTTTTCCCCCTTTTTGGCCATTTGCTATTTTCCACTCTTTTGGACATACTTTATATAACAAGAGCTTTCAAAGATGACCTTAGGTGTTCTTAGATAGCTTCAATTTGTTCTTAAACTTCCTACCAGATGTATAGTCAGGCATATCCAAATATTCTTAATTAATTCCTGCTTCTGGTTTCCAGGTAGGATCTTAACTCTCTGCCTCTGAAATCTCACGGTTGATCTCTGATTTAAAGACAAACAAATATGAAGCACATTGGTCTTTTTAGTTTCATCTGTTGAAAACTTTCCCTCTCCACAGTTAGCCAAAAGAGCACCAACAATTACCAGCAGTTCCTGGGATCTTTTTCTTGCTGTTAGTGTATTTACAGAATGAATACCTCCATGCTGGCATTTCCTCTCATGCTTATGCTGTCCAGATGTTTGCTTCTGTTGGCTTGTGCTTTTCCTTTACATCTGTCCATAGCAATCACTCCTGTTTTCCAGTTAATCTAGGGGGTTTGAAGTCAATGATTGTCTTATGATTAGCTGGTTTCTTACTTCACTACTTATGCATCCTCCATGTTGGGATAGGTCTGAAGTCTGTCTTCCTTCGTCTTCTCCATCCTAGGATCATGTAATAGTTTGGGTTAAAAGGGACCTCTGGAGACCATCTGTCCCACCCTGGGCTGACCTTTCATGAAACCTTGCCTCCAGTATACAAGAACGTATAGACGATGGCCTCAAAACGCAGTGCTCATATTTTGCTGGTCTTTCTCACTTTCTTCCTAAGAAGTGCCGAACACTTATCATTGCATGATTGTTCCTGCCAACATTACCTCTGCCTTCATATTTTCGGCCATTTGGAATCAAAGCGCTAGAAGAGCTTCTATGGCTGTTTTCTGCACCTTCTCTATAAAAATAAATCATCACGAATATAGTCCAAGAGCTTGCTGGACAGTCAATGTCCTGATCCTTCCCCAGTAGATCTCTGGATAAATGCAATCTCTTATTATCCCTGAGTCCCAGAAGCTAGCATCAGAGGGGCATAGTGTAAGACACTGCACTGGATCAGAATAGGTATCTGCCAAGCCCGGTATCTTGTCTGATACCTGCCCCTGGCATGTGCCTGAAGAGCAGGACACGTGCTGAGGAAACCAGGGATTATGCTCCCCACTCCGTGAAATACCTCCTCCTTTGGTCCTATCCGTGAGCATCTCTGCAAAAGGGAATGGGAATTGCTGATGCGTGGCTGGCTGGTAGAGTCCTGTTCAGGCAGATACTCTCCATAAAAACTGCACTGAGCTCAGTGCAAGTAAATAGAGAGAGCATCCTTTTCTAGCACCTCCCCTGAAGATTCTTGGCACTTTGCCACCTTGAACAAACATCCTTTTTCTGAAATTGCTAAAACGGCAGTTATTGCATCAACTGCAACCTGGGGACTTTATTTCTAATATTCTTGACCTCTCCTTGGGGGGTTTAATAAAATAAATGCCTTGTCCCGATCTCTTTTTTTCGTATTATTACTTTCAACAATATGATCTGATTCACTATTCCCAAGCCCTTTTTTTCCTCAGCAATGTGAATGAGATCTTTGCCCTAAGTAGTAAGTCACGGGTTTATTTATTTATTTATTAAAGGCCTTAGACGATTTGTTTTCCATTCCTGGCTTTTGAAAGGGTTAGATCCATTTGATTTGTTCTACCTGCATCAGGGATTTGAGAAGAAATTACCACAATTTGTTTCATTCTCTCCTCTGTGCCGCGGTTTTCAGGTTGGCACCAGCTGTTGATTTGAGTCCCCTCTGCGTCTCAGCTGTGGCCTCAATCCCCCTATGGCAGCTTCTCAAAAATAAATCCCTGGGGGTGATGGGGGAGGAACCTGAAGGTGGATGGTGCAAGGGCCACCCACTTCTCTGGATGCTCCTGGCTGCTTACGGTCCTTCTGCGCTGTTTGCAGCTCAGCTGATGGTGCTGAGCAGGGCAGCAATGCCAGCGCCATGCCCGGCACTTCAGGTATGATGTTTTATTTTAGGGTGGGATAATGAAGAGCATAGGTAGGGGATCTCTTGCTCCTAGTGTGACACCGTAGCCCAAGACAACTCCACCAGTAAGCAATTAGATGGACGGTGCTTTGTGGAGAAACGCGCAGTGAGGAGACCGAGTCCCCGGTTGTCAGACTGGAGACCTGGTGCAGGAAATACGGGGTGTTTGCAGAGGAGCTGCAGACTTGCAGAGTAATTTAAGTTGGAAGGGATATCTGGAGGTCATCTGGTCCAGCCCTCCCATCTAAAGGAGGAAAGTGGGCTCCAAAAATTTGTTGGTAAAGCAGCTGGAGGGGCCTCATGTCTCCCCTCCAGGTGTGCTCCTGCCCTTCGCTGAGGGCTCAGGCTGCCCCAGGCACGGCCAGGGTCGGGCTCTGGGAAGGGGCCGAGTCAAG
>NW_009228285.1:0-2267 GCF_000690835.1 Fulmarus glacialis | reverse complement strand
TGGAGCCAGCTCCGCAGGTCCTCGCCTCGAGCAGCCGCCGAGGGTGGTGGCGATGGATTATAATTAGAGCTCCCTCGTTAGCATAATTGCAGTTCGTAAAAAAAAAAAAGGGGAATACCCAAGAAAGACCTACAACTGCAGTAGCAGTAATGCGATTTCCAAGCCTTTGCGTTAGGGCGGTGTTTCTGCGTCCCGGTTCGGTGTACGACCTCGCATCAGCTTTCGAGCCCTTTTCTGCCTTGGGCTGCGCCGTGCCCGTCCCAGGCAGCGGCACCGGCTCCCGTGGGGACCGGTTACGATGTTCGTAGTAAATATTCATGCAGAAATCAAGCCAAAAGTGTCCAGCTGAGTTTGGGATGTTGTCTAAACACTGAAAGATGGAGAGCTTACGTGTAAAAGTGCGTGTCGGCGTACAGGGGAGCGGAAGCCGTGTGTCGGGGGCCGGTGCGAGCTCGTCCACGGGAGCACGTCCCGCTCCCTGCGGCGGCAATCAGTAAAATAAAAATGTTTAACTAATCCATTCACTGGGGAGCGTTGTGTAAATTACAAACAGTTTAAGAGATCCTCAAGACTTCCATTGTGTTAATACAAATTGCCTTTTAGTGTTCGCTTTATATAGGATCCTTTTGAATGAGAATCCAGATGGCAGAAGCTACATAATTATTATTCATTACAGTTAATAAGTAACACTCGGAAGCCCCAGTCAGCTCTGCAAGTCCCCCATGATAGGCATTGTGCAAATGTAAGGGTAAAAAAATAGTCCTTGCCGCAGAATATTTTAGGATTTCGGTTAAAGGCAAGAAGGTGTGAAGGGCCCTTACGTTTGCCTGCCCCGGAGCACAGCCCGGGCTGTCGTTTTGAGAGCTCTGTCTGCAGGGAGTCTTCTCACTTCTCCTCCAAACGAAGGAAATTATCTTTGATTTTAAAATGAAGCTCTAGTTTTGGCCTTGTAGCTGTTCATTCAAAAACTCTCGTGGCGGGGGAGAGGTGGTTTTAGTAAGCAGCACCTTGTTTCTCTTCCCCACCGCTGGGCAGTGCCCGTCTTGCATCCTGATTTCGGGGAAGGGGCAGGGCAAGTTCCCGCGCTCGCAGCCCCCTTGGCGCACGGCAGAGCCCGGAAAGTTCCCCGAAACAATTGCCGTGAATGACAGAAATGAAATCGAGGAGATTCAAGCCCTGCTGGCCATTACCCCGCTTCCTGCATTCCTACTTGTTAATTGTCTAATTCCTAACGAGTCTTCAGGCGTCTGATGGACTTTCTGATGCGTGCTCACTCCGACGCTTCCTTCCCTCCCCTCCCCGGCCTCATCCCTCGCCAGAGACCTTGTTCCTTTAAAAATGCCATCCTTAAAAATCAGAAATACTCAGCCCAGCAAAAGGAAAAGGGAACTTGACATTAGTTGAGCTTGAAAGGCTTGGTGCTGTGAAAAGTGACTGACGTGTGAAAAGAGGCTACAATTAGTTCTTTCCCCGAGCACTCTCCCATTCAGTCCAGGGTCACTCCTTCAGCGAGCTGCGGCTTTGAGGGTAATGTGTTGTGACAGTTTGAGATGATGAAGAATAATTCTTGTATTCAGAGTTGCTGCCGCTTCCCCGCTGCCCTGACACATCAGGCTGCTGTCATTGTATCATTTATCCCGGCCGCGGCTCCGCCGGGCTGTGCGGGAGCCTGGGCAGCCCTCGGTAGGTAAGAGGAAAGGGTCAGCTCTTCCAGCAAATGATTTTGGAGGATATTTTGAAACTGTGCTTAACAGGGGAAAGCAAACGGGGAGAAAGAAAAAACCATTAGAAGAAATAATGCACTGGAGATGAGATTTTTGAGTAGACGTAAAGGAGATGCCACGGCTTCAAGTGGATCGCTACAGAGAGAGCACAAATAAGAAAGGCAGCATAATTTATGAGTGTTCCGGGCAAAAGAGGGCTATATAGATTTTCTTCAGGCATTGAATTAATGCGCCCTATAAAATGGTTTCACATTTAAGCTTGGCAGGGCTTTATACCTTTCTAGACTCGATGGGGTCCTTTGACAGTTCCTGAAGCTTTCTGGAATGGAGGGTGCAGCTGCCTCGCTGGATGGGGGACGGCACCGCTCCCCTGGACCTGAGGACCCTGGGCTGTCCCCAGAGCACCTCCTCCTCCTCCTCCCCACCTTGGCAGCCAGCTCAGGGACAGTGAAGAGTGTCTTGGGCGGCAGAACAAGGGACAGGACCGTCAGGCTGCAGCGTGGTGTTTGGGAATATTAGCAGAACAAAATGTTTCGCGGGAGG
>NW_009228284.1:681-1048 GCF_000690835.1 Fulmarus glacialis | reverse complement strand
GCGTGGATCCTATACGTTGCCGCCGCCTCCCCCGGACCCCAGAGCTGCCCCTCCGTTTGCTCCTGCAGTAACCAGTTCAGCAAGGTGGTCTGCACCCGTCGCGGCCTCGCCGAGGTCCCCCCCGGGATCCCCTCCAACACCCGGTATCTCAACCTCATGGAGAACAACATCCAGATGATCCAGGCGGACACTTTCCGCCACCTGCATCACCTGGAGGTCCTGCAGCTGGGCAGGAACGCCATCCGGCAGATCGAGGTGGGGGCTTTCAACGGGCTGGCCAGCCTCAACACCCTGGAGCTCTTTGACAACTGGTTGACTGTCATCCCCAGCGGGGCCTTCGAGTAACTCTACCAGCTGCGGGAGCTGT
>NW_009228284.1:411-654 GCF_000690835.1 Fulmarus glacialis | reverse complement strand
GCGGGAGCTGTGGTTGAGGAACAACCCCATCGAGAGCATCCCCTCGTACGCCTTCAACCGGGTGCCCTCCCTCATGCGCCTGGACCTGGGCGAGCTGAAGAAGCTGGAGTACATCTCCGAGGGGGCTTTCGAGGGCTTGTACAACCTCAAGTACCTGAACCTGGGGATGTGCAACATTAAGGACATGCCCAACCTGACGCCCTTGGTGGGGCTGGAGGAGCTGGAGATGTCGGGCAATAACTT
>NW_009228284.1:0-336 GCF_000690835.1 Fulmarus glacialis | reverse complement strand
TCAAAAAGCTCTGGATTATGAACTCGCAGATCAACCTGATCGAGCGGAACGCCTTCGACGACCTGACGGCGCTGGTGGAGCTCAACCTGGCCCACAACAACCTCTCCTCCCTGCCCCACGACCTCTTTGCCCCGCTGCGGTACCTGGTGGAGCTCCACCTGCACCACAACCCCTGGGACTGCGACTGCGACATCCTCTGGCTGTCGTGGTGGTTGCGGGAGTACATCCCCACCAACTCCACCTGCTGCGGGCGCTGCCATGCCCCCCTGCACATGCGGGGCAGGTTCCTGGTGGAGGTGGACCAGACCTCCTTCCAGTGCTCGGCGCCCTTCATCA
>NW_009228283.1:0-25008 GCF_000690835.1 Fulmarus glacialis | reverse complement strand
TGTCATCTGCAAACTTACTGAGGGAGCCAGTGTGACAAAACCCTCATTATTTAACAATCGATCGTTGCTTTGGCTGTTCAGAAACCAGAGGTGGGATTTATCCTACCATCTAAAACTTTATCCACCTTAAAATTAAGCAACTATTCAGCACCAGCTGGTTAGGCTGGCACAATGTCCAGGGTGAGGGCAACCTTTGGGGAGTGAGTCACGCAACTATAAGGTGGATATTTACCACAAGAGGGACATGTGTCCATGTCAGGATGAGCAGCTTCTTTCCACTGACCAGCTGGAGCCGGGTCACTTCTTTGGTCTTGATGCCTGACTCATGGATTGAGTTTGATGGACCAAAGTGGATGCAATGAATGCATACCCATACCCATGCCCATACCCAACCGCTACCACCTTTCTATACAGACCTCTCCACCTCTACCTTTGGTTACAGAGATGGGCTATAGGGAGGCCACTGGCTGAGCACATCTCTGCACTATGACCCGAGGAACCCCAGCCTGCTCCATTGCCAAAGGCTTTTTCAGTGCAGGTGGACAGAGAGGACTGCTGGGTGAGCTGTCTGCAGCACTCCCACAGCGTAAGATGCATCGAGGAGCATCCCCCCCGTTCTGTTAAAATCTTCCACCTGTTCTAATATCTATACAGTTATTAAAAGCTCCAGGGTTTTGTGAAGTATTTTTCATTAACAGATATGAGAGAAAGGAGCCTTTGTTCAAGAGCTAAAACATCCAGGTAAAACCTGAAGGACCTTTACTGTTGATGCCTGCAAGAAGTTTTCCGCCAGAGACAGCTGAACAACAAAATTGACACAGATAATATTGCTGACGGTAGAGAGGTGGGAAGAAAATAGGGCCCTGAAGGCAAAACCTTTCATGATTCTTTACACCTAAACCCCAAACAAGTGGCAAAAAGCACAGAAATGACTTTTTTTTCCCCATTTTTCTTTTATGTCCCATATAATGCTAGGTGTTAACCTGGCACCTGAACAACCACAGATGTATCTGCATGCCAAATGATAATCACGTGTTTCACCTCCAGTGAGATATCAGTGGATCTACAAGAAAGCAGAAAGGGCTGAAGCTTTTATAAATCCATCCACCAGGCTTTTCTGTTTACTTTTTCAAGTTCTGCTGCCTTTCCACTGAGGTACAGCAGTGTCACTTTTATAATTCTCTGAGGATATGTTAGATAAATACAGAGCTTATTTAAGCAGCCCTACCATCCATTTGGAGCAGACGAAAGCTTCCTACCAGCTGGAAGGTGTTTGCTGTAATCCCCTGTCCACCCTCTCTCTCTCTGCGCTTTGGAGGCTGCCGGCACAGGAGAGGGAGGCGCCGGGAGGGTTTCTGCAATCATCTGGCACCGTCCTTGTGTGACAGGTTGGCTGAAGGAAAAACCCATACCTTGGGTGGCGGTTGCAATAAGAGCAGCTGTGGTTCTCTACTTCCCTAACGTGCACTTTAAACCAACTGTTTGCCTATTCGCTTCCAACAAATTTCTTGATTTGTGGCTTTTGCAGATTTAAAAATCACATTAATGGTCCCTAGATGCTTTTCTTTTTCTGTGGTAAGTCTAAATAAAATAAATGAAATGATCCTCAAGCCTCCCCACCTCAAGTCCTTTCATTCAAATGACCTTAGATATCTTTCCTCATCTTCAAATATCCTGAAATAATGTGTTATTCTGACCTGAATTGTGGTGTTTTTCCCTAGGACTCAAGCTACTGGAGAATCTCAGGTTCCATTACAAATATTTTTGAAGTAGATAAGTGGTTTCGGAGAACAGCTTGAAAGCACAATTTGAGTGCAAGCTACGAGATCAGCAGCCAGGTCTCAAAGTGAAGTCGCACACAGCTTTTAGCTATTAAGATGCGCTTTGCAGCTGTCTCTTCACTTCTGAACACTAGCTGTTGGATCAGCTGCAACTCCCCCCGTGCTTCGGGAAGCTGCTGTGCCCCCCTGCTCCCACCCCAGCATTCACGGGGCACAGGCAGTCCCTCCTCTGTGCTTCCCTGAGCCGCCTTTGCTGGGGGAGCTGCCATCTCCAAACTCAAGCCACGGAGGCTGAGAAGATGTTTGTGGCCATTTGCGGCTGAAGAAGGGCATTTTTGCTCTGCGCTGATGATGCCCAGCTAATTCACTGGTGCTGGAGAAGTCCGTGAGAGCTGTATGGCGTAACCTGGGAACGGCAGTTGTGTTGCTAATAATAAAAGATTTTTTGCGGACAGGGTAATGACATGGGTCTGTCAACTCCCATATGCAAAGCTTGGGGGTGGAGAGCAACCACTTGGTTTTCCAGAATAATTTGGAGAGGGAGCTTCTTATTTGTGGGAGCTAACAACCTTCTCTAGAAGATGAAGTTTTAAAGGGAGGAGGTGGCAAAAGTCCTGGCCTAAGGAGACCAGGAGATTTGACCCAAGACCAGGGGCAGTTTTGGTAAACTGGCTATCATAATATCCCTTGTATAAGAAAGTCTATGGGTATAAACAAAGGTGTTATGAAAGCATTTCTGACTATGAATTTCTTTTTTCTAGAAATCAGTATGTTTCTTCCACCTGGATTTAACAGGGAAAAAAAAATCCCAGCCCTAGTCTCAGTTCGCTCGTGGCTAGACTGTACGAGTTCAGGTTCCCTATTAAATGCCATACGTTCAGAGCCATTACTGTGGAGCTCTGCTGACTTTACTCTCCGAGGCCTTCAGCCCGGCCTTGATTTATTCTGCAGAAGCACACAGCTGGCTCACTACCTTTCCACCGGCGCTCATTCCCAAAAAATACTGCTGCTCGACCTGGGCTTGACAGCAAGCTTATTACTGGGTTGTGGTGTTGGGTTTGGTAGTTTGGTTTTTTTCCCCCATCTTTTCTATCTTTCCTTCTTCTCCCTCCCTCTGTCAGAGTGACAGCCACCATCTCGGGGATCTGGCACAAAAGGCTGGAGCAGCATGATGTGGCTGATACGGGCAAGAAGCCAGAACATTTTGTGTAGGTTAACTGTCCTCCTAGGCAGAGAGCGTCCCTCAGCTCAGACATATGCCAGCAGCCAGCCATTCCTCCGCTCCTCCTCCCCTCCCCAGCTATTCCTCCCACTCAGACTTTCATGCTCAGCCCAAGTTGATTAAAACGTTGCTGTCATTAAAAAAAAAAAAGGGGGGGGGGGTGGTGGTGGAATTTCCTTGCAGCTGCTGCTTCTCTCAGCCGGCAAGTCACTTATAAACTCTCCCTGACAGAAAGCAGCAGCGTGCTCTGGCTTTCCTTTCCTGGCTGCCGAAGGGCTCCTGCACGCAGAGGTTTCCATGCCAGAGCCATCCGGAGGCGCCTGCTCGCGAGGGCGAGCAGGATGCCTGCCAGCATCCTTCCCCGCTGCCTCCTGCAGGTTGCCATGGCTGGGCGCGCGGGGTGTGAGGTCCTGGTCCCCCAGCAGAGCCCAGTCCAGGGACACTGGGACAAATCGTGGTGTGTCGCGCCAAGACATTGTGGCCCTATACGGGCTGTCTGGTGGGGAAAGATGAGGTGGTGATGTCCTACCTGTTGTGCTATCACCATGGCAAAACCGTGCGTGGAAGGCTGTCATCCCTCTCCCGTGCCATTTCTGATACATTGAGATGGGCACAAGCAAAGCCTGCGGTTGGGAACATCCCTGAGCTCCAAGTGGGGCTTTTTGGGGAATGGAGACTTGAACACAGCTGGCACGTGTCCTTGGAGTAGCCCAAGCCCAAACCACACAAGAAAGCGATTTGTCTTAGCATCTCCGCTTGGGAGCCAACATCAGTCCTCCACTCGATAGTCTGCATGAGCAGCTATACCTCCAAAGGATGCAAACAAGGGGAGGGAGTTGCTGGGAGGGTACCATTGCTTTCACAGTAAAATATTATGCTTTACAAATAACAACAAAATGTGTCCCACAAAAAAACAGAAAGAAAAACACAAGCATGTTAGGCCACCTTCCCAATTCTGCAAACGTTTTCACCCTCCTTGTTCCTTTTCTGTTTCTCACAAAGACCTTCTTCCTTTTGTGCTGTCTCCATGGCCCTGGTTCCCTTCATGCTGAAGACTTGGTAAGATTTAGTTTCATAAGGCAGGAAAGCCCTGGTGTACTCCAAAATTCATTTATTAAATGGTCTTTCAGCCCTCCACAATTTAAAAGGCTCAAAGAAGATGACAAAAAAGCAAACAACAAGTTGAAAAATCATGTGCTAACCCTTAAATCCTCGGTTTTGTTTGTACCACTATAGCTCAACGCACAGAAAAAATACATTTAAGTCATTACAAGATTTAAGCTTGGTACCTTATGTATGGTGACCCACATTTTAAAAAATCAATGAAAGAATGATGGTTCTCTACTTCAGGTATCTCAAATAGAGCCTCGTTTTCATACACCAGGCAGCTGATCTTCCTAAAAAGAGAAAATTTCATTTATGAAGAGATAACTGGCCATTTAATAAGCCAAGCTGATTAGTTTTTCCATTATTAGTCACTGCAGAAGACCAGAAGACCAGAAATTTTATAGGATACAGCAGATAAGAAAGGGAATGAGCTATTTAGTTGATGGAACAAGACTAACAAAACTTTTGCTATTTCTTCGTTAATCTGTTAATAAAACAAGGGTTCCAATACATTTGTTGCATGACTTGCTATCTTAAAGCTGAACTTCTGAACTTTTCAAACCATGGAAATTCCTCTTATTTCAATATTAATTCCTGTCCTCCATCAAAATAACAATCCATTCAAAATTTCTCTTAAGAAAAATTTCCAGGGGAAAAAAGTTCAAATCAAATGACAAGTTTCTTCTGCAAAAAGTATGTTTCATTTTACTTTCAAATTTAAAAACAAAATAAAAATACCTTCTAAAGGACAGGAAAATGAAAATAAGGAGTACTTTATTCTAAAATACTTTGAAATAAAATCTTCTTACATCTTCAAGGCAATTTTTCTTCAATAATTTTTCAAAACAAAGTATTGTCAACTTGTGCTGACAAAGTCTCGCAGCACATTTTTGTTTTTCTGATACAGCAGCTCTTTCCAGGCAAGAAAGGTTACTTTGAGCAACACTGGGCTGGCTGAAACTGCACCTGTACAGGCAAGGATGGGCAGGTGCCTCTTGACTAACAGGTCGCAGGCCAAGCTTTGCCCTTGTAGGATCTAAAGGGATAGATACATATGACCACCGGAAAAATGGTTAATGAAATTACCAGCTGACCCATTCCAGCAGTGAGCATGTTGATGCTGGAATTATCCAAATGACTGCCTGATGAAAGGATGCATTTGTTCAAAGCACATTTGCCTAGCTCACTAATCTCTGCAGATATCCTGTTGGGAAATCCTTTGAATCCAATACCTGATAAATGAATTTGGCAAGTGAATAAACATCCCACAAGCCTATTACTGAAATATTATGCACCTGTTACAAGAATGCTGCTGTGCATTCATTTTCACGCAGTACCATTGCTCTTTAAAAGTGTTTTTTGATGATGGAGAAAAGCTGTTACCAAAACTAACGTTACCTTGAGCGCAGAGTTACAACCCACGCGCTCGGATGCATCTCAAGAAAAGCCTGCCCGCCATGGGTCGGCCTCACCGCGCGTCCCTCTTCTCAGGGCAGCAGAAGTCCACTGGAGGCAACGACCCTGCCTTAAACCCGGACAGACAGATATGCGAATTCAGTCGCCCATACCCAAGCTCTGTGTGAGTTTAATTTACCCTAGGTGTGGAAGTCAGACAAAGGGAAATGCTGCAAGGCTAGGGAGCAGGGCTGTTTGCTACTTGCTGGTGAAGGGGCATTAGAGGTACGATTTAGGATTTTGTGCTGCTTGTGAACTATTCTGTAATCTTTACCGTGAAAAATGGTAAGCATCATGAATGCTTCTTGGCAAATAAATATCCACCTTGCTGACAAGGACTTCAGCAAGTAGGCATCAGATTATTGGCAATGAATTTTATGACTTTGACTTTAACAACTGTGCTTCATGGCTGCTTTGATCAGACAATTGATATTCCGGAGAGGTTGCCTCAACATGGAGATAAGCTTAAGCAAAGGACTCTGCACAGGTCTGGTGAAGGAGAAAGAGTGGAAATTCCCCGAGCATGCTAGAGGGGAAGGCTCACAAAGACACACCATGTCCGACACAGGAGGGGAAGTGCTGGACAGACTTTCCAGATCATTGTTCCAGTAAATGGGTTCACCAGCAGAGCTATTTCTATGCCATGGTTAATAATATTCACGGAAGGTCACCTCTACATTTGTAACAATGAACGTCAGTTTTTCGAGGGGCATGTTAAAAGCCAGTTGTTTAAACAAGGAAGAGCACTAACTCCAGTACCTCTGTCCACTGAAAAACTAGAAGCCAGAGATTACATTTCAAACCGCGCCGGGGATCAACTACATGCAGAGAAATCATTTGCTGTCTAGCAGCTGAATGCAATAAAATTGTAAACTTTTCATAGATAATTTGCAAAAGAAAGAGAGGCTAAATTAATTGAATAAATTATTTCCTATGAATCATTCACTTTGCTCTAATTAACAGGAGCTTGCGTACTCAGCTCCTTCTGCAGTATTTCTGTGGCTGCCCCTAAGGGTCAGAGTCCCTGAGAAATCCATCATTTTACTTTCAAATGTGTTTTCATTAAGTTATAGTTGGAAATAACAACAAAAGAGATAGTCTGAGGAAGAACGGAGCAGAAATTATCAAGGGGACTTAGTAGCGGTTGAACTTCAATTAGGGATGGCATTCCAGTTCTTCACAGAAGTATTTGGGTGCTTATCTGAACTCCTGCTCACACCACCTGGATGAAGGGCTTCCCAAAAGCTCCCCCCTTCCAGATGCCACGATTCCCCTAATTAATCCTCCTTTGGACCCTATAACCCCATAGCTAGCTTGCACACCGACGTCTCCCAGGATTGCTGCAAACATTATTAGCCCGTACATTAGAACAGTTGCCAGGAAATTAGAGGGCAGGCACAGATTAGCTGGCAGCGGAGAGATGGGGGAATAAGGGAACATTAGTTCCCTCATGGGTACCGGCGGATGAGCGCCTGCTTATGCGGCACGTAACACAGTCATTGCAATGCAGCACCTTCCCCGTCCCCACTCCCAGTTAGGTTAGAGAAGCCTCTGCCTTGATGCCGTCATTGTAAAGGTTTTAGCTACAGGGGTTTTTGTTTGCTGTTTTTTCTAGATGGTTGCACCCAATATGGGAATCACTGACATTACAATAAAGCAAATGCTTTATTGGCAAAATAAAGTGTTTGCTTCACTGTAATCCTCTGGGTTGGTGGACCAGAGGATCACGGTGGAGAAGTGGACAGCCCAGTTCCCTCGCTGGAGACGAGACTCTCCCCTGAAAGCCAAAACCCTGTCGCATCCAGAGGATTTGTCAGTGGATAAGGAGAGAGGGGAAGAGAAGCGGGAAGCGGAGGGGCTGGCCAAAACCACCGGTCCTCAGTCAGGAAAAAGAAGCAACATCAAAGAGTTAAGCCAAGATCTTAGATTTCAAAGAACAGTTTGCTCTGAGCTCAGGGCAGTAAACATTTGGGAATTTTCAGGTTTTTGCTCATTCTCTATCCTTACCGCATGGCTCAACAATTTTTTTCTTGACCTATTAATGACTTCCACTGCATTTAGTGCCCCAGGGCCCTAACCCACATCAGAGCCCCACTGTGCTGGGCACACGGCAGCAGAGACTGCCCTGAAGAGCTCACACAGTAATTAGGCAAGGCAGAACGAAGGTGGGAAGGGGAATGGTAACACAGGGAAGCCCCGGGGTTTCAGCAAGGCAGCTGAAGAAGCAGGGAGCGGGTCTCCTGGCACGCCGTGAAGTGGCCTCCTCTGCCCCATCTGCAGTTACACTTAGACGCGGATGCTGCTCCACGTTAAACGTGAACACGCGTTGCATGCCGATAGCGGTTAAATCCTCTGCAGAAAGAGGCACCACGCAACCTCCTTCTCCTGCTGCCCTGAGGTAGAGCCAGGCAGTTTTGTTGTTTGGCAGCTTGGCAGGGTACTTGCAGGAACCCGGGTTTTTGCTGTTTTTCAGCACGCCAGAGTTTCTTTTCTGTCTGTTGATAGAGAAGAAGTCTGAGGGGAGATTTTAAGGGAAAAAAGCTCACACAGAAAGATCATTTCCTCTTATAAAAGGACCCTGGGAACAAGGCAAGTGTTACAGTGATTGGAAAGAAACAAAATTAAAACAAAAGTCATCTCCCTGGAAAAATGAGAAGGATTATGTTCTTGGAAAAAAACCCCTGCCCCGTTTTCCCAGTAGTTGAACAGAGGTCAAAGTAATCACTATTAAAGTATCCACGTAATAGGATGTGTAGAATCCAGTTATAAATACAGATTGTGTTATAAAAACATCTTCTGACAAGAGACAAAATCATAGGTACAGGATTCAGAACCACTCTTCCAGAGAGTATAGACAATTATGTCTAATCTGGGCAAGCTATTAAAGGAGTGTATTGGTAGCAGAGCAATTATAAATAAGCCAGTTTGCTTCCTCTGGTATTGTTCTGTTTACTATGGAGACTTCTCATACATATATAGGCACAAGAGAAGAATCAGGTCATATGTTTTGCAACAAATACATGAGCATACAGGCAAAGATGAAGCAACTTTGCTCACCAACTCTCTTCTAGCTGTAATTTGTGGTGCCCTGACATCATTCTGAATCATGGCCCCACCGAGCTTAGTGCCACACAAACACCCGGGATGACCTGCTTCTTTATTTACCTTAAAAGTTTGGTGGTTTTTGTTTTAAGCAAAAGGGCACAGAGTGACTCAGTGGTGTACCCAAAATTTCCCCTTTTCAAGGAGACTTAAAAGGCTGGTATGTGTATGCACACACGTTTCCAACATTGAAAAATAATTTGGGGGAAGCAAGAAAGGTCAGGCCAACTCCCCCAATTGATGGTTTTATAGTAAGGGTGGTCTGAGCTCTGTGCTTTGTAAATAAGATCAAATCCATATACTTGCCTTTGCTTAGACAGCTCCCCATACTCTCAGGTCTCCAATTTCCTCCAGGCTGGTCAGTGCTGATATGGAAGTTCATATTCTTTAGAATAACAGCGTAACAGGTATTATTCTGCCTGATTCAAGGGATGTAGGAGAACCATGCCCTGCATCTGTCAAAGGGCATCGTTCTACACGAATGTTTTTCCTCGAAAACTGAAGTGGAAGCTGCAAAGATCAAAATCAAACAGTATGTAGAAATGCCTTGACTCACATTACAAATAACACTTAATAGGTTGTTACTCAAGATGGAGAACTGCTTAAGAGGGAGAGGATCTGAGTTTCTGAAGTGCCAGACTTAGTGGTCCTTTATTATTGTAAATGATACTGCTATACTCCAAGTATTCCTGCAAGCTGCACAAAGGTGCATTGAAGATTGGACAGAAGCCTGATTTAAGACATTTTTCAGATAACTAACTGGATAACCAACTAAAACTTCCCAAGACAAAGGTTTAAAAAACCCACATTTTCCTCTTTCCTATTGGTTTTCTGTTTCTTGGTGTAATAAGTACATCAGACTGTCCTGTTCTATTTATTGCCCATAATCCTCTTTTCTGGGCTCAAAAGCTAATAATATGCTACCGGGGACTGTTTTTATTCTCTTTCCATCCGCTCCTTCTTTCTCTATCATGCAATTAAATGCAAGAGTCATGGAAATATTTCTAGTTCACATTTGGTTTTAGAGAACTCAAGCTGTGTGTATATGAAAGTGGCTTTTCATACAATTTACTAATAAATACTGAGTTTGATTCAGTAAATGCTCTAGAGACCTGAGATGTTTTTAATACCTGCATAAAGTTATATAATGTGCATAAGTGCTTTCCTCATTGCAAATGACTTAAACTTATTTAAGTACTTTCTTCAGTACTAATCTAAATTCACGATATAAAAATAACAACGTCCATTGTGCTAATGTTCTTCCTAACTTAATAAAAAAAGTTTTTATGCATGCTTCCTCTCAGCTATGGAACAACCTATTTCAACTGAAGTGCTGCTTATTACCTTCTTTTCGGAGCCAAAACATCTTTCTGGGCTTGGTAGTTAAACCTATGTTAAAAGGCTTTTGTGGTTGTCCACAACATTTGATGTTTATTCTTAACACCCAGGGAGGTGAAACTCAGACTTGCTAGATGCAGATGATTGAGGGGGATATCCAAGTCAAAACTCCTGTGACTGTATTAACATGCTCCTCCTTACTTTTTATCTCATCAGCTTGGTGAAAGTGTGGCTTTCATTATCCTGCCTTTGACTTGTGTGATTTTGTAGTCAGGGATATAACATTTCCAATGCTGGCCACATTAAAAAAAAAAGCAAACAAGCAAACAAAAACTTACCACATTAGTAAGAAAGTCTGGAAAAGATTTTTCAGATTCGTATCATAAAATTTTTCATCTTGACTTCATAGACTGAGGCCAGGGGCAAATCTGCCTCTCCCACTTGGAAATGATGCAGAAAGAGTAACCAGGATTCAGGACTGTTCAATATTTCCTTGCCTTCTTCACTATCCTGATTCTTGCTATACCTAAAGGTGTATTCATCCTGTGGTATCTTTGGTACTAGGAGCCAGGACAAGATACTATTTAACATAAAAAAATCATTGTTTATTTAGGCAAAACATAGTTTCTAGGCAGAATAATCTATCTGCACAAGAAAAATAATACCAAACTCTGCATATTTGAGTTCTGGCAGCTGTGGCCCAGTTTCCATGTTGTGTGATTACCAGCTTCAGGCTGCATGGGATGGAGACCATCGTGCTTCTGGGCCAAGGTCCTTGCTGGCCTCACAGCACCACCAGCCACGCAACTTGCACTGCAGCCATTTGGCAGGACTCCCAGCTGCAGCCCTTCCCCTCCTTTTCAGTCCCAATTTCCTTTAGCATTTTATATTGTTCCTCTCTTTTCAGGTGCTTTTGTCTGCCTTCCCGTTTCTGGTGCCCCAGGGCACAAAGTTCTGCTCCTACCAGCCCCCTGCTAACATCACCCACGCCCCCCCCCCCATCTTGATCGTCTGCCTGCCCCTCTCAAACTCATCCCCCCACAAAACCCCTTCTTAGTTGGAGCTCCTCCCAAATCAGAAACTACTGGAAATAAGGAAGAGAGATGGCAGAAGAGCATCGCTAGGAGTTGCATTAGGATGGCTTCGTTAGCTACAACCTGCAAGTAGCAGAATGCTAGGGTGTACTACGCGCTGCTCCCCATCTTGATCGTCTGCCTGCCCCTCTCAAACTCATCCCCCCACAAAACCCCTTCTTAGTTGGAGCTCCTCCCAAATCAGAAACTACTGGAAATAAGGAAGAGAGATGGCAGAAGAGCATCGCTAGGAGTTGCATTAGGATGGCTTCGTTAGCTACAACCTGCAAGTAGCAGAATGCTAGGGTGTACTACGCGCTGCTTCAAACCCAAGGTATCTCCCATAGCAGGAATTGGCAAAGGTCTGGCATTCGGAGCCACTGTGGGGCAGAGTCAGGCCAAAAGATACGGCCCTTTGCACTGCCAGTTGTACAGAATCAGCGGAGTACAAGAACTGGCTTATTTTCCACACCACTGAAGACATCCAGACAAAATAGCTACAAGTAAATTCTCCGGTTAGATGTTCATGCAAGATTTGGTGGAGCAGAAAAGTTACCAAAAAGACCTCAGCCAACAGTTAGGAATTGTATCAAGTGTTACATAGAAATTATGGACTCCCCCATGTTAATTTTTAACCAAGAATTCAGCAATTTTTGTACCACCATCAGCCACTTCCAGCAACAGCAATTACACAGCACAAGCAAAAAATCATATGAAATCATCCACTTATTTCTCAGGTTGTCTTTTTTTCACCTCTCCTCAACTGAGCAAGTAAAACAGCAGTAATGTTGTATCTACTGCTATCACCTACCTTGGCAAAATATTTGGAATGAAGCACTGAAGAACTGCCTCCTAAAGCATCAAGAGGCAACGGCAAGATCCTGCAAAGCTAATTCCTAGCATAAGGAATAGAAGTAAGTAGGTAGCTGGAGAAGTAGTGCTTCCAGCTGTAAGTCTTACTGCTTGAGAAGAAAACATCTGGAGCCTTACCAAAGATAGGAGGCATTTGTAAGTTTTAAAAAAACAGGGCTGCCCTTAATGTGTCATGCATTCCAGTTCAGAACAAAAACATATATATACATATACATATTCAGATACATGATTTGATATGAAATAGGGGTGTACTGCTGTTTATTTAAACCCCAAAGTTTACATATAAACTTAATGAGATGTGGACAGATTGATACAAGAGGAATCAGAGCTGACATTCCTCACCTTGAGCAAAGCTGATCCCTTCAGGCACAAAAACTGAACAAAAGGGTCTTTTAGTTGAACCGACAGGATGGCAGAGCGGTCTCAGCCTTGCTGCAACCAGGCCCTGGGGCTTCTGCCACCGGCAGCCACAGGAGCACCTTGCTTTCTGCAGGGCCACTCTGTGCAAAGCCGGCTGCAGTGAGAAGTCTCACTGAGGGACATCAGTGGCCCAGAAAGCCCTAACGTGGACCTACCCTACAAGAATGAAGGTCATTCTTTCCTAATGAATAAGGTCTTTTCTGCTGACAAGGTTTATTCCTTCCAGCTGCTCTGCATTCTCATAACAGAGCCCTGAGGGTTTTCCTCCCCATTACCTGCAAAGTACAATTTCTGAGCCATTTCTGCAGAATATTTGCATCCAAACTTTAGCAAGGCTAGAGTCACTCATCCTTAGCTTGGATTATTTATTTCTCAGCCTTGGTGTGGAAACAAATCCGGCAATCGTCTTCTGCCCCTAGTTGCCTTTTCCTTGCAAAAAAGTTGCTGAGCCATTTCCGTAGAGCTGCTCTCTCTTCCCCCAGCCCCTCTGAGCACCCTTTCCCCACTTCGATTTAACGTCTGCCCTGCTAATATGATTATATGACACTCTGAAAGATAAACTTTACTGAAACAGAAATGCTTGACAAATAGCCAAAAAGCACCACTGATACCCAAATGTGGAGATGAACAAACCATGTTAGCGTACTTGCTAGATTGCATAGATAGCATCTCTCTGACAGGCACACAGGACATGCTAAGAAGATTAAAACGAGAGACGAAAATAAATGACAGGGAGCAGAGAAAACAAAGTAGAGGGGGCCTGGGTGTCTCAGGGGGTGTATAATGGGATAGAGAGATTTTCACCTCGAGGTCAGCCTCCTGAATCTTACGCAGGCTCACAGGAGCAGAGCTCTCACAGCCCCTCAGACGCCGCGAGTGATTGGCACTAACTGATATGAAATAAGTTGTTAGCCCGGCTTTATCCCCGAAGGAATAATGGTCATACTTCCTCATCCAGAAACACAGCCTCCCGCGCCTCTTTCCTTACCTTCCAGGGGCAAGACGAGCCTGGCCGTGCCAGCTACCCTACCCAAACTGGTCTAACCCGTGTCCCTGTCACTGTGTTTGACTGGTGTAGCATGGCAAACGGCGAGCCCCAGCCAGGCAGTTCGTGAGAGGTGAGGCCAGAGCCCGCCAGTAACCGGGAGGCAGAGAGAGGGGATCCGCCATCCGCCTCCGAGCACGGGGCGGCAGTGCGAGGACGATGCTTTGCAGACTCCGGATAGGGACGCATTGCCAGAGCTGGCTGAAGAACAGAAATTCTGTTTTTCTGGGGGAGAAGGTGAAAAAAGTATGATTGGGAATTTTGTCGCTTCCGAATCAGGAGCGCACAAATGCTGAGAATTTTCTTGCGGTGCAGGAAGTCTGAATGATTTCATTTTGGAAGCAGTGAAGTTAAGTACTTTGTGTTGAAAAGCTGAGATGTCATTTTTTTGTTCTGACCTTTTCAACCCAATTTTCCTTACATTCACTCAGGAAAGCAAGAGGAAGTTCAGGTGTTTCTCACAATAACAATGCGGCATAGATTTCAGAAAAACAGATTCAAACAAAAAATGTCATAGCAAAATGTTAAAAAATATCTACTTTATTCTGAGTTGTTCTTGAAGAAGTGTGTTGACAAATTACAACCAAAATTAAGATTAGGCCTTGTATTTCTGTAAAGTGAGTATTTTTTCAAAAAACCCAAATGTTTTAAATGGGCTCTTTCCCCCAGTTTGGTGTTTAACCCCATAATATGCCACAGCCTTTCTGCATGGTACATCACACAAGTCATTTTAGGTGAAATCCCAGCCCTGCCAAGGTCAGGCCTGGGAGTTCATCTGTGGATTTCAGCGTAGCCTGGATTCCTCTCTAAATCCGTGCATTGTAAATCCCGGCTATGAAGAAAGGATAACAGTACCTTCTGTAATGGACAGGGAGCCGCTGTACAGCAATTAAGGAAAACAAACAAACAAACAAATGAGAAAATATGCTTTTAGCTTATATTGCCTGTATGGGCTGGTATTGCCCATAACGCTATAGGGAAAAAAGGCACATCCTTGCCAGTATAGCTCTTTCCAGTCTAGGTGCATTTCAACGGCAGAATAACTTCCATCTCCATACTGCTGAAGTGCCCCCACCTACTGTCGAGAGGGAGAGAGAAGGCGTTTCTTTCGCTGCAGATTTAGGGGGCTGGTAGCAAGCAGGAGCAGTCCCTCCAGCGTGCCAGCAGCTGGGAGGCAGCAGATCGGCGTGCCAGGTTTTGGTCTAGAAGCAGCCGGGTGTTAGCAGCACGCTGCCTGGCTGCTTGGTCGGTTGTAACAAGGCGAACCCTGAAAGTTATTAGCCGATGATTAAAGCAGGCAGACAGGAAAGATAACGAAGCAGGGACCTGAAACGTGCAGCGCTGGCTGCAGGCGCTTCGCCTCGCAGCGCTGTCGGTGGATGCTGGGAAGAGCCTGGACTAGCGAGTGAACCTGTGTCCTTCCGGAGAGCTCAGCTGCTTGCTGAGGAGGTGGGGATTGAGGTAAGCAGGGTACCCCTGGAGCACCTGTCAGTGCCCAGCCAAGCTGATGCAGGAGCAAACCTCCCCTTGGCCTGGGGAACCTCCAAAAGCGGTCCGCTCGTTATCGTGGCAGAGGGAAAAGCAGGTGGCACGATCCCCTCCGAGTTTCACTCCTGTGCGGTCGGGAGGGCTGGCTTAGGTTGGCATTTTAGCTGTAAATTACAGCGTGGCTAGTTTTGTATGTGGTTTGGGTTTTGGTTTACTGGGACACGTGAGAAACCAAGAGGGAAAGTAAAGCAGGTTTTTTGTCATTTGCAGGTTATGTTATCCTATAACGGTTTTAGAAATGATCTATATATATGTGATACAAATCAGAGAAAAAGTCATATTGATGTTAACAACCTGTGGCTGGGAGTGCTTACGCATGTATATGCATACACGCGTACATTTACTTGACTTTATGTGTTTGTATGTGCATGCGAGACGGAGCTGTGATACTGCTTCTCTTAATTCTCATTTGCTGAACTAAGTCAGTTCAACATAAACCAAGTTTGTGTGTTGAAATTTTCCAAGATTTCAGGAAGTAAATATACTGGCGGTGAGATCGTGATGCCTGAGCCACCCGGAGCCGTGCATGGGATTCGGACTCCCTGATGTCACCTAGAGGAAGCTGCTACTTGTTGGAAAGACAGCAGGACCCCATAAAAAAAAGCTTACCTTAAACACCATGATGTGCAAAACCAGGTGATCTAGCAGATGTTGTCAGCTCTCACTGTTGTTACATCACTGGTGTTACCCATGACAGAAAACTATGCAAGACAGAGCTCACGGAGACTTTCAGTGGGTTTTGAAAAAGCCGATCTACATCTTGCAGCCGGAATATTTGCAAAATGTTGTGGGATTTTTATGGAAAATTTCTTTGCTCTTTTCAGTTTTTTATTGAAAGCGGCACTAAAAAGGGCTCAAGCCACTGGTATAAAACAAATCAAGTTTTCAACAGGTAACATAGTTTGATGATACAGATGAGAAAGGAAGCCGAAACCAGGCCCAATTTGTATCATTTAAGACAAGACACTTGGTGTAAAACTAGTTCAGGATTTATCTAATGGCAAATCTATGCCATATTTAGCATCCACGTAAGCCTCCCTGTGTCACGCACAATTTTAGCAAGATGATAAAAGCAACTGCTTGTTTCACTTACTTAGGGGATTTTCAGGACCTGGCTGTAAGCGATTTTAATCAAGATTCAGTGTTTCTGAGTAGGGCATAGCCACGTGTAAGGAAGGACAAGGATGGTATCAGTGGCTACGTCCCCCTATCCGAGTTCACAGATCATAATCTAAAGCTGACTGGAGATTGACAGCTCCATTTCCCAGCAGCTTTCAAGGCCTTGAAATTGGTTTTCACCCTTCCTAGGAACAAAAATAAAAAGGTTTCAACTTTTTTTATGGAAATGGAAACAGCATCAAAACAGCCATTTGGGGGTCAAAATTTTCATCTTCTCTTTCAGAAAAGGAGAAGGTCAGGACAAGGAGAAAGGTCGTGGGAAACTGGGTTCTTGCGCTTGCGCTCCTATGTTCAGAGCAACACTTTTCCCATTTAATGCAGTGGGGAACCCAGTTTCCCACATCCACAGCTATTACTCAAAGCTCCAGGTTAGCAAGAAGGTTACTCGCCGTCTTTGGTCTGTTTCTTTTCCTCCAGCCACTAAATGAGAAATTTAATCAAATCCAATTAATTGCAGGAAAATTTCACTTGGCTGCGTGTGTTTGGAACTGCTTTGCTGTCAGCCCAGCCCTGGATGATGGGATTATCCGTGCCTATTAATATGATTCCATTTAACTCTACTGCTGCTTGATATTCCGAGGCACAAAAATTTGTGCAGCAAAGCCTGTTTCTGGGTGAAAAAAATGCCATAAAGTCTTTTGCATACTCCGAGCTTTATTACCCTTCCTCCGTGCATCTTAAGTGCAGGCCTAAGCCCTTGCAGGATTGGAGCCAAAATGCATCGAATTCCTGTGCCGTCTGTCGATGTTGCTGACACACAACATGCTCCAGCCCGTGGAGTCTCAGCTGCTGTTCTCCATGTCCCCACTTAGCCCCTTGTTAAGACCCCGTGGACTCAGAGTCTCAGTTCCTCTGGGCCTTTGCCAGTTAGGAATAGTATCTCCAGATCATCACCAGGCGGGTAATTTTTTTTCCTTATTCGTGCGATAACTTTAATCTGGTTGATTTCTTACCATTTACTCCCCAGAGATAGAGAAAAAATGTAATATATTAAAGTTTGCCTAGGAAATGAAATACTCTTGAAAAGATAATCAGCTGGACTAGGAAACAAAGATAAGCTTCACAAACAGTAGGTCTGGAGCCCAAACTTTCATATGTCAGTTAACTCTCCCCTCCTGTGACGTCATCGCCGCATGCATCACCGCAAGCTGCTGCCCTTGCTGTGTGCCTTGAGCCTGGGCTATGGTGCAAACGCCAGCATTTCCTTCAGAGGCATCCGTTCTCAAACGGCGGTAATGCAGCCCAGCTCCTATTCAAAATGTGGTGGGAAAAGATGGCATCTGGCATGGGATTATTCTACACTATTCACAGGGCAATAAATAAAGCTCAAGAGGTTTCCTGCGGATCTGGGACAAGCTGATGTCCCATGCAGACTCCTAATTCCTCAGGGGAAGAGCTGTGCGAGTGCTTTTCCCCTCCCCTCCCTTTTCTGTCATTTGCTGCTCTTTACTGAGCTGGGCACGGTGCGTGGTCTGGCTGCTTCCAGCCCCCCCAAATTAAGGCCCATTAACGCCAGTAACTGCGCTCCTACAAACTCCATGTCATGTCTAATTTACTGCTTCAGATACAAGTAAACCTTCCAATTAGCCCAGGTACTTTTGGGAAGGTAATGGACAGGAAGGATGCTTGTAAGAGCTGAAGAACAGCCCTAGTGGGAATAGAATTGGTAGGATTCTAGATTTAGTAAAGGACTGCCCTGATCACTTCTAGCCTATAGCTAAATAAGGAATTATGGAGACATATCAATGCAACGGGGAGGATAGAGGAGTTGAGGAGCTTGAGATCTGAAACATTCCCATGCCCCCTGCTCTCTGACCAGGAGAAAGTCACATTTAATGCCTTCCTATTTATATAAAAGAGAGAGTAACACAGGCTCATGTTTGCTAAACCCTGAGATTAGAAAAGAAGGGTAGTAAATATGGGCAATCTACTTTGACTTAAATCGAGCTTTTAAAAAAAACCTTTTAAATAACAACCTAATGCACATTATATGTCTATATATATTTCATAATAGCTTTTGGAAATACATGTCATGGTCTTTATTTATGATTTAATTGTGCTGGTGTCACCGTGATGTGATTTCTTTTGAATTATAACTCTAGTGGGAAATCAGCATGTCACCTCAAAGACAGGTGAAGTCTTCGGGGGATAGTATAAGAGAGAGAGGCAATCTGGGAAGGAGATTTCAGAGGTGTGGTAAAATTCATGTGATTTGATATAGTGGCTGGAGCTAAGTGACACATTTGACTTCCTCCATTGGTCAATAACGATCTATAGTAGCCCAGTTTTGAAACTTCCTTGGTTTTTTCTTGTCTTCTCATATGATGTGGCTCGATCTCCAACTGCCTCATCCTTTATCCCATGGGAATCTCCGATCTCATTTTCAATACCGGTACTTTTACCGTGCAGTTCGCTAACCTCTTAGCTGAAAAACTAAGCTCGCACAAAGTAAGTTAAATAAGTATTTTTGTGCCTCTCTGAGAAAGAGTAAAAAAGGAGCAGAAAGAGGCAGTCAGTCTACTGTTACTCAGTCAACTAACAGCCAGTCAGGAGTAGACAGTGGAAATAAAAAATCTTTTATACTACAGCAAGATTCTCAATAAATACAGAAATTTGTCCTTTTTCCATACATTGATAGGCACCCAAGAAAGACTTAAGGAAAACAAAAGAAATTAGAGAGAGCTCAAAGACATTAAATAGGCAAAATTTTTGGTAGCACTCTATTGCCAAATATAGCTACTGTATTATTCTCCTTCTTACTGTTGTTTCTTTGTCTATAAATTCTGTAAGAATTAAAACTTGCAGAAAGAGGGTTGGCCTAAATATAGTTAAAATGCCAAATGACTGGAAGTGAGCCCAGGCAAAGGAGCCTTTACTTCATTTCTCCTTGAATGGGTCACTCAAGACAAAGGTTGGCAAAGCACGCAGCTGCAACATGCAATGCTTTTCTTGTTCCCAATTCCATTATTTATCCTAGCATTTATAAAATGTATTCTTTACAGTGTATCTGGGGACATATAAAAAATGTAAATCTACAAGTATTATAGACCTCTTTAGACTACTTCCTTGGAAGAAAACTCTTTACATTCCTCACAATAGCTGTTCTGTAAGTCAGAAATGGAGGACGCAGACAGGCTTCGTATCATGGGCTTGTACTTTTTTCAGAGCAATGGAAAAAGGAAATTCCAACAATTGGGGCCACCATACCCCAGCAATGCCTTTTTTACAGCCCCAGATTTTAAGTCTAATGGTTATAATAATTGTTCTAGGCACTTCCAGCTCTTGCCATCGTGCACTGCCAATGCAACACGGCTCACAGAGAGACATCACCCACAGCCTGAACTGCTTCCATAGAGATAAGAGGCCCAGTGCAGACACTGGTGTACTGATTGAATAGACTTTTAAAAATTAAAGTAAGCAGGACAGTGTGCTTCAAGGCCTGTGCTACCCAAAGTGAGCTGTAGTCATCACAAGTAGTAAAGGAAGGGTGAAGCAGGAGGAAACAACACCCAGACTGGACCTCAATTCTACCTGGGGAACCAGAAGCAGGCACAAAACCAGTAAACTCACTCTTCCCCCAACTATAATGTTTTAATATCATGACTTGGGGCTACCCCTGTGCAAACTCTAGGTGATTCCTCTGACTTAACAGCACTCTTGAGAAAAGCTAGCCAGAGCCGAACAAGCAAAGTTGTTGCAATCATCTCTCTTGACGTACATCTGTTAGCACAGCTAATTGTTCCAATTATCATCACTTCTAACAATTTGATAAATCATTGCAAATATAGTTTGTGTTTAGTATTAGTTTTATATTTGTAAATATTTTAGGAAGATGTTGGAATAAAAATCAATTGTTATAAAATAGTACAGTATCTCAAAAATTCACAGAGGACTATGTTCACATCTTTGAATGACAATGGTTTTTAACGATCTATAATATGCTTCTTATGCCCGTAATGTCCTGACATTAATCATATTATTAATCTATTAATCATTTACTAAACTTTTTAAACATCACCCCTGTTTAAAAATCTGAGCTAAATAAGTTCGTGGAAATTATAAGGAGCAGAGAGAAAGTGAAGAGGAAACTGACTGATTTAACAAAGAGGTATTCTTAATGTCTCCAGCAATTTCTCACAGTAGTAAAGGTCTTAAAAGAAGAGCCAAGACTGGGAATTGGCTGACTGACTGAAGGCAGTGCCACACACCGATAACAGAAAATCTGGAAAAAAAAATAGTTGGGTGGTTTGTTGGTTTTGGTTTTTTTTTTTTTTTTTTTTTTTTTTTAATGGGGTTTTCTGAAAAGCACAAGTTTTTGACAAATATTTGTCACCTGGAAAATAGCACTACTTAATCAGTTAGACAAGGTGCTGGTGGATGAAGCACAATGTGCTGTTCCTGCAGAAAACAGGAGACGAGTTACCACATCAAACTCTGATCTCTCACACTGTAGCACAAGAACATGACTAATAGGTTGGGTCAAAATATTTACATTTAAAAATATTAATTTGCTTCTTCCCAAGAGGTTCTCTAAGCCTTAATGCATTGCTATTTTTATTTCTTTGATTCATATCCTGGTAACTCTAAACAAACACGCGCTTGCACATTTACAGCCAATCTAAACATCCATTAAAACCACGTATCGTGTAACCCCCTGTTTCCTTTTCCTATCCACCTTATCATTTGGATTCGTGGGCTGGGACACGTCTGACCAACTTGACGGTGAAGCACCTAATTCCAGCTCTGGAGCATTCAAACCTGAGGAATAACACAGCACTTCGCCTACAGGGTATTCCTGCAAACGATTCCTACCTGAGAAGGATGGCACGCGGTTAGACTTGCAGACACACGTTGCTGTTTTCAAGTCGTTAATGGGAAAAGAGTCAATATGGAGAAAGGCAGGAAACATAAGCTCCCCTTGTAGGGTTATCCTCCGGCCGTGCTGGGTTGCCAGTGATCCTGGAATAAGACACCTGAGGTTGTTTTCCCATGAAGAGACTGCTGAGTTTGTAGGCTTCTCAGGGGGTTATCTGGGCAGAGCTGCAAGCGAACTCCTGAGGCTGGCTACTTACGAGAGATGCCGGGTGCAGATTGAGTTGGGGTTGTTTCAATGCGTCCATTCATTCTCCATCATCGTGTCTGCCCTCTTTTCGGTCAGCTAAACCTTGGCATCTCTGTGTGCCAACTCCGTGTCGTCCAACAGACAAGAGCTGTCCTGTCAGTGACCTTTTTGGTCTCCGATACCACTCTGAATGATGTCCTTGGGAAAGGGACCCAGCCCAGAGGGCAATGGTGTAAAATGTTCTTAGAGATTTTTAAATCCCCTCATTCAAATTAAAAGTGGATTAAGTACTATCCTGGGCAGTTACTAATCTGATGGATATTAACTCCAACGTTATTCATAGAAATATGACAAAATGAATGCAATTTGATCATATAAAAGATACCAGTTCCAAATCAAGTGACATGTTAAAATCAAATCACATCAACACCTAGCTCTAAACATTCCTACAGCAGGCGTTCCTATTAGGAGAAACCACCAGCTCACCTTTGTATCAGTTTACAAGCTCTTTTGTGAAAGACTCTTCCAGAAAATTGTCACCAAGAGGCCCCAGAAAAACCTCTGGAAGCTTAAGAAAGTTTGTGATCCCGGGAAAAAACCCATCCCACCAGTGCCAGCGTGACGGAGATGCGCAAGGGGCCCAAGGACACAATAAAATGATTTATATACCAGGTTTGAGAGCTGATTTTTATCTACTGCACACTTAAACCTTGCACATGGTGATTTTATTTTTTTACACAAACCATAACCTATCTGCTATTAAGGGAAAAAATATTTTAATGCATTTAGTCAGCCCTTTTGCTGCATGCCTAAATAGCCATCTGAGATTTTTACATGAATGTTAACACATACTTAATTTATCTTCTATTTTTGGTAACTGCTCCTAACAGGATTACTTTGGAAAACAGCAGCCTCTTCCTATAGGCTCCACTTTCCAGGGCAATGAGAACAAACAGTCCCTCTGCACTTTCCAAGTTCCCCACAACACCGGTGTGGCCCGGCATACCGGCAGGCTTTCGGCGCGGTGGTGTATGCGGTATGCGGTATGACAACCGATGCACAACCGGGCCTCCTGGCTGAAGACTTGCAGGGGCTTTCTCCCCCCTCCCTCCCGAAGCTGCATGGCAGAGTGATGGAAAGGCGCGACGGCCCTGCTCTGCATCACACGTCACTCACCGAGCTGGGGGACAGCTGCCGGTGAAGGCCTTAAAAACCGCCTTTTTCCCTCCAATTGCTTCCTCCCCCCTGCTCGCCAGCCTGCCCCAAGCCCTCTTGGAGGTCTGCACCACCAAATGCAGGGGAGTGCCGTGCCTGCGCCTGCCGCCCTCACTCCCAGAGGCGACCTAAAAAGGAATAATAAATTACATGTGGGAGATACTTACGCATCTTTATAAGGTATAAAGACGCACGGAAGGACTTCTTCCTGATCTGCTAGGTTGTAAGGATTTAATAAATATATTTAGAACCAGTGCCTTTTGCTCTTTGCCAGGGCATTTTGGGGTTTTTTAGTTAGAGAATTAGTGGGGTTAATGATATGGCAAATGCGGTTAACTCTCTACTGCCAAAGGACGTGATGGCTCGCAAGGGGCCCTGCAAACGCATCCACTTGCGTTCCCGAGTAAGAGCTGTACTATTGATATTATCGGGGTTTTCCATTACCAGGCATATCCCACCCTTGGGGGACCAGGGAACCTCCTGAAACGAGGATATAAAATGCGAAAGCAGTTCTACTCAAACTTCTACAAGTTTTGGGGACTGCTTTTATGCTAGAGCACCCGGCGGAAGCTCGTGCACGCGAGATGCGGCAGCGGGGAGGAAGAGGAGCAACTTCCCCCCGCATTGCCGCCCTGCTGCATGTGCCGCCCACCGCAACACGAAAGGATGTCTCCACAGCTTGAGGAGGTATTAAAAAGTAACAGAAAGGAACATCGCCTGGTCTGCCCAAAACGTGCAGTGGCTTAGGTGCCCAGGGTAAAAAAGGTGCAGTGTTGCTAATCGATGTTGATCTCACCGACGTGAGGCGGGGTATAAGTGTCAAGGTCTTCTCTGGAATCATAGGGTGTTAGTCATCTACTTAGAAATAGCAGTAGAGGTTGGGTTAACTATGAAAATACTTGAAGCTGTCTCCACCTTGCAAAAATTTAGTCCTTATTTTTATGACAAAAGACTTCCTCAGCTGCATGTGTCAGCAATGCGTTCCTCACTCCAGGTATTTATCTAGTGTAATTAAGTGTGGAGTAGGGTATAACATTGCTGAAATGCGATATAAATTAAATCTACATTCATAATGTTTAGTCACAAGAGTGTATATTCATCACTCCTCAATTTTTTAAGCATATTTTGGCACTTTTCTGCAACAATCTCTTTATTTCCCTGGTTCTTTGCCTGAAAAGCAACATCCAACTAGCCATTTATAAATGTTTTCTATCTACAGCATACTTATGCCCCTATATATCTTCTCCATCTCCATGATGCATACAGTATATATTTTCCACTTGGTAGGAAAACAGATGAGCAATGCTTTTGCTCCTGCAGCTGTTGATTATGCAGCGGGGAGGCTGCTGCAATTTTCCCAAAGAGAGCTTAGCAAGGTTTCTTTTCATTTCTTTTTTGTGGTCTGCCTCTTCAGCCAGCAATTCACTCAGCACCTTGACCATGAATCCCTTGTAAATTGGCATTTGCTCAGGCTGTTTTTAGGCACAGTACTTAACACTGGTCTTAGGACGTTTCTAATTACTGAATGAGGGGCGCCATGTGACAGGTTTATAGTTTATTATACTGGGGTGGGCCAAGTTGTAACAACATTTTGGGTCAGGCCAGGGTCTCAAGAGATCATTAAAATCTGAAGTAGGCCACTTGACAGTAAATACCAGCACAGAACTGAGTTTGATTCCCGTAGTTCTGAAAGAAAAGAAAGCCAACTCATTAGCTAGCTGCCCGGGCTGATTTCAGACGGTATTATTACTTTGTTCTTTTATCTGGCACAACGATGTGTTCGGCTATTTACTGGTTGTTAGAAAAGACCACGGCAAAGAAACCTTCATGTGCTGGTGGAAATCATGCTCTGGCCAGTGATAAAGCATTTATTTTCTATTATTTCATGTTTTTAACAACAATGACAAAGAAAAAGAAGAAAAAAGGAAAAAAAGAGATCTGCTACATGAAAGATAAGGATTGATCAGCTGGCTTCCATAAAAACAGAATCTTTGATCCTTTGCCCAAATTTGTACCAAATTTGCTGAGATCAGCATTTTCACTTCCCCTTTCCACACAGTTCCTCTGAATTACAGGAGACAGCAGTAGGCACGGATTGACAGCACCTCCAAAGACGTTAAGTAAACACACCTTGGGGCTCATCACTGTTCCTTCTGTGCTTCTCTAATGTCACTGGGTTAAAAATCAGGACAGTTAAAAACTATTTCTTCTGGGTACAAAGAGACTGGTTTAGAGGTATGTGGAGAAATATGACTTATTTTCGTTGATATATTCATGTTTGCTAACTTATTTCTACAAGTTTCTAAACCAAAACAAATATGTACAAATATGTATTTGAAGATTATTCTACAGGAAGACAGCTAAAACGAGCCTAAGTTAACAAAACAACTTTGCCTTATCCCTTGCCCACATCTGAAAGCTATAAATTGGAAACTAAATAAATGGATAGAGAGACAGAAAGGACTGGACCAAGCCATGAGGTTTGCATCTAGATATGAATTCTCTCCAAGTTGCTGAAAGCAAATTGAGAATGGATTTTTGAATTCAATTTAGAGAAATACAGGCTGGATCGATGGGCTGAGGACAAC
>NW_009228282.1:0-2032 GCF_000690835.1 Fulmarus glacialis | reverse complement strand
TGATTCTATGATTCTATGATTCTATTTGCGCATCACCAGAAAATTAGAAACATCAACATGAGAAACGCCAACTACTTCTCTAAATTCAACTTCCTTTCTGCTGTGAAAAAACCACATGACGCTTAATGTCATTGTCACGTGGAACTTGTACTCTGCTTTCATTTGGTTCATACTGCATCACTAGTGACATTCAGCCTGTATTAGATTCAGAACCACAAGAGTATATACACATATATATATTAAGCATCATCTCCTTAATGTTAATAAATTGAAATAAAGTTGGTAGGTATCCCTCTGATAAGATCGGGAAGCAAGTAATAACTTTTACAAACATTTTACACAGAAATGAAAAAAAAGTAACTCAAATAAGCTTGTACGAGAACCAAGATCCAGTTCAGCCTTGCTGGCTTGAATTCAAGACATCACTGCAAATACTTTAAAAAAAAATCTCACAAAGGTTCCCCAAATGCTTCCATATCACTGGCAAGTTCATTTTCAGGAAGTTGCGCGAGGCACATCTAGCAAGTCATTTTTAGCAATCTTACTTTTGTCCTGAATAATACTCTACTTCGTTTGTCAAATCATCCTTAATTTTGTCCGCAAACCATTTTGTTCACACTGTGCAAGTGACATTAACATTTTATCGTACACACCAGAATAGGTACTAGGCTACAATTTCTTTACAGTTTTATGTAGAAGGAATACACATTAAAATAAAATGAAACATCATCCATCCTTCAAAACACACTGCTATGAACACAGGATATTAATCCCATATTATTGTGAGGCATTTTCTGCAGGGGAAAAATACAAACTGAGGAATTATACCCATTAAGAAAATTAAACTGAGTAATGAGACAGCTCAAGAAAACCACTGAAGACCTCCATTCTATCGGAAGATATAAGCAAATATCTTTTAGACATGTAAAGCTGATGAGGTAAGTCATAGACAACAAGTTCATAAACAGACACTAAAAGGAATAGGCAAAGATCTACCCTGTACCATCCCTAATCCAAAGACTGAGGGATGCTGAGGGAGCGTAAAAGGGCATGGTCAGGCTTCTGTACATTCCTTATACGGCATCTCTTATGGTGCCACGACAAATCAAATACTGAGCTAGATGGATGGCGGGATGGTCAGCTACTCTGACCCAGGAGGGTACTTCTTTGTTTTTTAACATTTTATCAATAATCATCTACGCAAAATGCCTGTCTGCTTCAGTTGACTAACTAAAGACCTTATGAACCAGAAGTATTAACACAGACTTTATTACTGTTACATATTGTAGCAAAGTTAATCTCAACAAGAACCTATGAAAATCCCAAATAGTAATCAAGAAAAAAAGAAAACTATATCCATCTTTCTCTGTTAATTATGTACAATTAAATAAAATAGGGGCAGTTTGAGTTACTGAAAGTTTCACTTGTTTTCCAATCAACTTGTTGCTAAAATATTTTGAACCTTCATATAGTTTCAAAGTTTCATATAGTTTCAAAGTCCTTTCAAAAAAGGAATACTGCTGAAAGTGTTTGCAATTAAGCATTTAGGTACCAATGCTGCGTTACGTTTGTGATCACACTCTCTCGAAACTCTCCCCATGTAAACCTGGGAAAAGATCTTGTCCTCGGTCTTACACCACATTTGTGGAGGCTGACGTTTTCATGCGGGGGAGGACACTCCTACCAAATAATCAGGAAATACAATGGCGCCAAAATAACTTCAAGTACAGTTAAAACCCCGCTACTCAAGTGTCAGGAGAGCCCTTCCAGTTCCCTGGAGAGCTGCCCACCACACACGCTGACCGCCCACCGCTTCCTAAAGTGCCTAGTCCTCTTTCAGAGGCGTCCTCCCCCCCAAAAAAGGGGGAAAAAAAAAAAGGAAGAAAGCCGCCAGCCTCTACTCAGAGACCCGGCCCTGCCTGGCTATGGCGGGGCAGCCCCGACTGGCAACGAGAGGGGCGGGGGAACAGCGCACCAACCGCTCCCCTAAGGAGAGGCTCGGCCCCGCCCCGCAGAGGGAGCGGGACGCCCG